>NW_028261390.1:12253530-12551030 GCF_051295495.1 Thamnophis sirtalis
AAGCTCGCAAGGGCCATGTGCAGACTTACCAAGGTCCGTTTTCGCTGGCCAAGGCACTGCAGGCCAGTCCTTCCCTGTTTTCAGGGCAGTCCCACGGGCCAGAACTAGACACCCCTTGGGTGAGATCCAGCCCCCGGGCCTTGAGTTTGACATCCCTGTCTTAAAATAACAGAGTTGGAAGGGACCTTGTAGGTCTTCTAGTCCAACCCCGTGCTTAGGCAAGAAACCCTATAGCATTTCAGATAAATCGTTGTCCAATCTCTTCCTAAAACTTCAGTTTTGGAGCATTCACAACTTCTGCAGGCAAGTTGTTCCACTGATTTGTTCCAACTGTCAGGAAATTTCTCCTTAGTTCTATGTTGCTTCTCTCCTAGATTAGTTCCTACTTCATTCCTTCTGATTCACATGGAGACACATGACTTTGCCACAACATACTTTGAATGCTTCCTGATCATCGTGCACTGGATAGGAAGGTGAAGGAAATGGAACACAAATACTACTTTTGTCACTTTTTCCAGTCATTGTGTAGAAGGAGTGTACAAGTACCAATAAAGGAGAATATTTGTAGTACAGGGTTGAAATAAAGGGTCATTGGTGCTTTATGATCTTGGTTGTTATTTTGTTATTTTCACTGCCCACACTAAATAACATCATCGGGGTTAGTCTAGCACTGATGATGTTACCTAGTTTGGATAATGAAATGCCTTCAAGGAACCAAGCTTGGAGTGTAAAGGTTCCTGGAAGTGAACAAAATGATTATGTAGATGGTACAAAGGACCCATTGACCATGGACTTCTACTACTTACATAAAAGGTTCCTGGAATCTCATGAAGATTAGGAAGAAGAACATGTTTCCCAATCCCATCAAGTCATTAAACTAGAGCAAAATGGGAAGTGTGGCAAATGCCCAAAACTGATGTACTACCAGGCATTGGGGCCAGAATTATAGAAGACAAAGAAAGAAGAAAAATGGGGAGGCAGGACATAGCAATAGCAATAGCAGTTAGACTTATATACCGCTTCATAGGGCTTTCAGCCCTCTCTAAGCCGTTTACAGAGTCAGTATATTGCCCCCAAAACAATCCGGGTCCTCATTTTACCCACCTCGGAAGGATGGAAGGCTGAGTCAACCCTGAGCCGGTGAGATTTGAACAGCCGAACTGCAGAACTGCAGTCAGCTGAAGTAGCCTGCAGTGCTGCATTTAACCACTGCGCCACCTCGGCTCTAAATTAGCAATGTTACACCATAAAGGTAGTAGATATATTATTCACATTCCCAAGGTTTTTTTTTAATGTCCTTCTATGCCAGGGCACAGAGTATGAGAAATGGAACTTAAACATCACTGGGACTTGATAAGATGACCCACAACTAGAACATGACTCTGAAAATCTACAATTTGTTCATAAGGAGCAGATTTACCAAAGTGGGAAAGATTATTATTATTATATAGCAGGCAATTTTGGTAGTTGAAGTTTACACCTTTTAAAGTTGCCAAGCTTGAGAAAAATAATAATCTGATCCTTAGTAAGTAATTGGAATCGGTTTTAAATGTGCAAGGAACATGGAGATAAGAGACCGTGTAATCCATGAATTCAGTACATCAAGAGAAATAGAGAAAAGTCAGACATATATTAAAACTATGAAGAGCAGATTGAAATGAATAGGGAAGAAAGTTGGGTCAAATCTAGTGGATTGAAATAGATAAGGAAAAGGGTATCCAGGAAGGTTGGGAAGATTTTCTTACTGGAAAGAAAAGTAGGAGATTATCTAAAGTTATCAATGTGGTGTTGGAAGAAATGTCCATCTGGGTTCAATAATCAGTGGTGGGTTTCAAAAAATTTTGAAACCTCTTCTGTAGGTGTGGCCTGCTTTCCGGGTCCACTGGTGGAGCCTCTTATAACCGGTTCGGTAGATTTGACAAACCGGTTCTACCGAATAGGTGCGAACTGGTAGGAACCCACCTCTGGTTCAGTTCCCCACTTGGAACTGAACCAGAGGTGGGTTCCTACCAGTTCGAAAGACACTGGAAACATGGTGGCTGTTTGGACAGATGGTTTTTTAATGGTGGACAGGACCACATGGTTTGAGGTCCTGACCAAAAAAGTGTGTGTTTGTGTGTGTGTGTGAGAGAGAGAGAGAGAGTGAGAGTGTGAGAGAGAGAGAGAGAGAGAGTGAGAGCGAGCTATATCCTCTGTTGGGTCCCACCTTAGATCTTCCTGTTCCTGTGTAGGAAATGTATCCCATTGGCTGTCAGACTCCCAGGGGGCGGGGTCTTAAGCTATCTCTATAGGCTTCTGTGTCCCAGGCTTGGTTGAGCCTTTCTGGATGATGTAATCTTCCCAGGTGCCATGTGGTGAGATGGGTAGAGGGCTAATCCTATCATGTCCTGAGCACCATATCTTAATCCCATCACCCTGGAGCTGAAAGGGGAGGGGCAGGGAGCTACAGGAAGCTGCTTTGTCTTTAAAAACATGTTTCTCCTTTTCTCATCCAGGGAAATATAATAGTCTGCCTTTTTAATATTTCCTAGAATATTTCATTCTTCTAGGAGTGGGGAACACATAAGCTTTCTAAAAGGCTAAAATGAAAATGGGATATCTACTGAAAACAGAAGTAGAATAATATAACCAAAGAAGGATACTTTAGAAAAAAAATAAATGTACAGAATAAGCTTGTGCAAAATGACCAAGATAACAACAACATAAATCTTTGTGTGTGCCTTTGTTGTGTCTATCGTAGAAACAAAAAGGGAAGTATGTTGCAAAGGAAAAAGTAACAGAAAGCAGAATGTCTGTACTTTAAATGGGTTTTCCTTCAAGAAAAAAGGGAGTATGAGTTGGCTATTATTTTGTCTGTAGTAAAAGGAAAGAATTGCAGCTGAGGGAAGACAAGGGAAGAATAATAATTAAGTAATACTTAGCTAATTTAAATGCATTGAAGTCTCCAAGGCTAATGAAGGCTAAATATGGCTGTTTCAGGCTTGCATATTTTCCAACAAGACAGACCAAGACAGGAAGATCATTTTATTACAATTTATTAGAATATTCAGACAAAAGGGATTCCTCTCATTCAAAGAGGATCCTTAGCTTATAGTTAATATAATAAAAAAAATGAAAGAGGAAAGTTGTTTGGACAAGATAAAAGCAATCCCTACTCTGCACAGTAAATCAACTATAAAGATTGTTTGAAGTTAGATAATTAAATGCTTGTTGACACTAAGGAACTTTTTCTTATCAGGAGATAGTATCCAGCCATCATTCTGCAACTTATCTTTTCACTTGTAGGGATGTTAGAAGCTATTTAATCAATCCATAAAGCCATAGGATATAGATAGATAGATAGATAGATAGATAGATAGATAGATAGATAGATAGATAGATAGATAGATAGATAGATAGATAGATAGATAGATGATAGACAGACAGACAGACAGAGAGAGAGACAGAGAGACAGAGAGAGAGAGAGGGAGGAAGGGAGTGAGGGAGGGAGAGAGAGAGATACTGTGGGAGTAAGACACACCCCTAACACCACTCGGGGTTGTGTGTGTTCTGTTAAGATGCAGCTTGTTGTGCCGAAAAATTGCTTCTACTGTACTGCTGTAAAATGGCTCCTACTGTACAGTGCAGTGGAGTTGCCATGGTAATGGCTTCATAGTAATCCACGAGGGGGCTCCCTCTGGTAAGGGGGAAAATCCAACATTAGAAATTATGTTTGGTCTGGACATTTCTCCCCTATAAATAAGTACTTGGACAATGGCAGGTTATCAGCTAGAAGTTTTATAAAACCTTGTCACCATTTTAAAAGAGAGAAAAGACTTAGACTTACAATAACTTTATTATCACTTTGAATGTACACTAATCAGCGTATATTAAAATGAAATTACATTGCATGCAGCTCTCAAACGGTCTCCATCTCTAACATAAACTTAAACATGGCAAGATAAATAAATACAGAAATAAATAAACAAATAAATACAAATTTATAGATATACCCCCATATATTATATGACACTGAGAAACAACACAGTCTAGTTCACACATATAAATGTACATGGCTAGAGAAATAAATCTTGCAAGTTTACTAGACGAATGGCAAAAACAGTAAGTAAAATCAAAATATAAAGTAAATGTAAAGCCTGTTTAAAATACAAAGTAAAATATAAAGTACTCAGTTAGTTAACAAATTACAGGGTCCATGTCACGTGTCCCTCGCAGTTTACATGCTAGGATACCGAAGGAAATGGTGAAGATGACCATAGAATCATTGAGTCTAAGAAGAAACTTGGTGTTTCCAAAAGACTGGAAGACATGAGTGTTAACTCTGTCTTCAAAACTGGAAGTAAGGATAACCCAGGAAATTACATGGGACCTCGGTTCCTGAACACCTCAGACCACGAACAATTCAGGTGCTAACCATAAAGCATATAAATATACAATGCATATTACCATATTTTTCAGACTATAAGACGCACCTTTTTCCCTCAAAAAAGAGGGTAAAATTCTGGGTGCCTCTTACACACTGAATACAGCATTTTTTGCCTCCTGAAACCCTGTCCCCTTTGCTAAAATGGCCGTGCTTAGCCTTTAAGAGGCTTCCAGAGTGCTCCTGGGCGCTGTGGAGGGCAAAAAAGGGGGAAATGGGCCATTTTTCCTTGTTTTTGCCCCCTCCCAGGCTCCAGAAGCACTGTATAAGCCTCCTAAAGGATTTACATGCCCTTTTTTTGGACATAAAACAGGTACGTTTTTGTGAAAAATTGGCTGTTTTTTGCTCATTTTTGCCCCCCTCCCAGCCCCTAGGAGCACTCTACAAGCCTCCTAAAGATATGCATGCCCCTTTTTGACAAAAACCAGGCCTTTTTTTGTGAAAAACAGACCATTTTTTGGAGAAAACTTTTTCTTTAAATTTGCCTCTTCAAAATTTTGGTGCGTCTTATAATCTGCTGCGTCTTATACTCCGAAAAATACAGTAATAATTTTGAATTGATCCTAAACCACAATCTCAAACATCCACCTGCTTCTCCCTATGCTGTTCAGTCGTGTCAGACCACCAAGGAATGCTAAATGAAAATTACACTGAATATAGGTGGCCATTTTGTTTGAGTCAGCATGGAGTCTCAAACCTAGAATAGTGTTGAAGAACACAATTTGAGAAGATGGCATTTTTCAAAGGAATCCACAAAACCCAAAGTCCTCTTGTGGTCAAATGTTTTTTTTTTTCAAGATCAGTGACTACTAACCCTTGGTATCCAAACCAAAACCAGCTAGAACATTCGAACTCTGCAATTTAAGGGAACACTATTGCTCAACCTACGCTAAATGTTACACATTTTTCTGTGGATTCTTTGTTTCCCTGTTATTAATAACATTATTAATAAGGTAAATTTTGCAAATACTGGGGCTTCACTCTGCCCGATTGCCTTGTTCTTTTGAATAAGACTTTTAAAATTTTGAAATTCTCCAATGCACCACATTTTTGTGGTGTTCCACATTTAACAACATCTGGGTTTTTTGTTTGTTTTCTGGTCTAATGTTGCTGAAGAATAAGAGGTAAAGTTGAAGACCCTAACTGTAGAGAGATTGTTTAAGTCTAGCAAACAGAACTGTCCTTTGAGTTGCTAGTATTTTTAATATTTTTTTCAAAATATACTCTATGTTAGGAATAAAAAATAATCTGTAACAAAGCTGATAATTTTAAGGAAATTTCTTTTATGCTTTCTGAATCTAAAAATGACATTTCTGAGCTTTATTGCATACCCCTAATCTACTAAAATAAATCAAATTAGGAAGTAAACTTAATCTGGCATAATTTGTTGATAACAAGCTTATGATTTCAAACCTGCTGCTTGATAACTCTCTGTCCAATGCTTTGTCCAAAATTAACATACAGCTAACAACCTGTAGTTTCTTGGGTTCTCCTTCTTCCCTTTTGTTAAGATAGAGACAATAAATACTTTCAACGATTCCAAAGAATTCTAAATGAAATAAAAAGACATAAAGAAGATGTTGAAGCAGGTAAGGGGATCATTTTTCTTCAAAAGGAAATATTTCTTTACCCAAGATATAATTCACAAAGAGAAGTGGAGCTGTCATTGGGTGTACTGATGATAGATAGTTTGGAGTGATGCTTCGAAAATGGGAAGCTTTATTTTAACAGAGAGGTTTATGTCTGAGTACATGAAACATCAAAGTTTTGAGTCACTATATTGCTGACTTCTACTTTCTGGAGAAAAATAAAAACAAGAGCAGTTTTATATGTGGACATATAACATTGCAATATATGGAATCCAATATAGGCCCATCTAACTTTGTATGGTTAACACTGACAAAAGGTAGATCCCCATAGTTTCAGAGAGAAATTGTTCCAGCCATACTTAAAGATGTTTATAGCGTGTTTCCCTGAAAATAAGACCCAGTCATATTAATTTTTGCTCCAAAAGGAACATTAGGGCTTATTTTCCAGTTATTTTCAAGGAAATTCAGTACTAAATGTGTCCATCTGACTGGCAATCTTAACTGGGATTTGTTTTTGGGGTAGGGCTTATATTCAGAAAAATCATGCCAGGACTTATTTTCCAGTTGGGTCTTATTTTCAGGGAAACATGGCACTAACTCACTTTCAGTTTAATTTAGTTTCTTGTAGACATCTGAGTTGACACTATGAATAAAAGGATGCTATTAGCTTGGGGCAAACTATGGCAATAGCCATGACCAGGAAAGCTTCTACAAAACCTTATGTTGGGTATTACTTGAAACATTTCCTAGATCAGGAGGCACTGGGTAAGTTACTCATGCTCTAATTGCCTTTTGAATCGGCTACTAAAATCCACTGTACTTGGGGTGGCCCTTGAAGAACACGTGGAAGATGGTAATTGGTCCAAAATGTGATAGTAGAGGGAAATATGTCTGTTTCTTAATTCATGTTGATTCCATTTGCTTCATGAACTGCACTGGCTCCTAATCAGGTACATATCAATGTGCTGATTCTTACCTATACCCTTCATGGCCTGGGGCCAAAAATACTTGAAAGATTCACTGTCTCTACCTGTCCCTGTTCTATCCCTAATAATTCTGCTGGCTGTTCTATCAAATAAAGAATGCCATCCTGAAGGACTGAGGAGCTACCGTATTTTTTAGAGTATAAGACGCACCTTTTTCCCCTCAAAAAAGAGGGTGAAAATCTGGGTGCGTCTTATACACTGAATACAGCATTTTTGGCCTCCTGAAACTCCACCCCTTTGCAAAAAAAGGGGGCATGGATAGCCTTTAGGAGGCTTCCAGAGTCCTCCTGGAGGCTGGGGAGGGCAAAAATGAGCAAAGAAATTGGCTGTTTTTTGCTGGATTTTGTCCCTTCCCCAGCCCCCAGAAGCACTCTACAAGCCTCCTAAAGGCTATGCATGCCCCTTTTTTTGACAAAAAATGGGCCATTTTTGGGAGGTCTGAAGAGTGCAAAAACTTTTTTTTAATTTGTCTCTTCAAAATCTTGGTGCGTCTTATACTCCGGTGCGTCTTATACTCTGAAAAATATGGTATGACTTTTCTGTCATGCAACATCTTACCATCAGAGGTCAAAATTTATATTTGTATTTGTATTTATTGCATTTCTATGCCGCCCTATTCCCGGAGGGACTCAGGGCGGCTTACAAACCAAAGTAGGGGGGGGGGGAATACAAACAGGAGGGGGGGAAAATGGACAAACAACTACAAACAATTTAAAAAGGCACTCAACAACCACACAATTCGAGCGGGGGCGGGGCACCCGTCAGCCCCAGGCCTGTCGGAACAACCAGGTTTTAAGGGCTTTGCGGAAAGCCTGAAGGGTGGTGAGGGTCCGAATCTCCACGGGGAGCTCGTTCCAGAGGGCCGGAACAGCCACAGAGAAGGCCCTCCTCCGGATGGTAAAATGACCTGAACCTGCTGGCTTTTCATAAAGTACTTAAGACCAGGCATTTGAATCATATAATTAATGAAGCTCACAGGGTTTGCTATTAGTCTGCAGCTTTTACTCCTGGCTGCCATTTTTCCCTTTTATCTAGATTGTGTGGTATTTTTACAGTTATTTATAACTCAGTGGCTCAGTGGCTAAGACGCTGATCTTGTCAGTCAGAAAGGTCGGCAATTCGGCGGTTAGAATCCCTGGCATTGCATAACGGAGTGAGCTCCTGTTACTTTGTCCCAGCTTCTGCCAACCTAGCAGTTTGAAAGCATATAAAAATAGGGACCACCTTTGGTGGGAAAGTAACAGCGTTCTGTGCACCTTTGGCATTTAGTCATGCCAGCCACATGACCGCGGAGATGTCTTTGGACAGCGCTGGATCTTTGGTTTTGAAACAGAGATGAGCACCTAGAGTTGGGAACAACTAGCACATATGTGCAGGGGGAACCTTTCCCTTTCCCTATACCTATGATGGCGAACCTATGGCATGCGCGCCACAGGTGGCACATGGAGTCATTTATTAGGGCATGTGAGGCATTGCCCTGCCAGCTCCAGTGCGCATGCTCACGCTGGCCAGCTGACTTTGGCCTTCATTTTTGGCTGTTTGTTGCCCTCCGGAGGCTTCCCTAGAAAGTCTCTAGAGCCTGGGGAGAGCGAAAAATGAGTCCATCGCACGCAAAAAGTGTGTGTATGGGGGGGGGTGTCGCACGTGCATGCACAGAGGGCCGCACGCATAGATTTATGGGTGTGGGCACACCTGTGCACGACCCCTCTGCACTCTCCCCGCTTTTGGCACGTGATGGCAAAAAGGTTAGCCATCACTGCCATATACTATTGTTATTGAAACTCTGCTGCCCAGGAAGAGGAGCCATATAAATAGAAATAAACAAACAAAAAACAAACAACCAAATATCGATCCAGCTCAGCCTCTTATTATTTTAAATCTTCTTACTCGGAATGGTTATTAGGAATATCTGGGATTGTTTGCTTCAAAACATTTCTGCTACATTTTTGTGGCTTTAAGTTTTCTTTGCTCTGGAGATATATAAGGCATGAAATGCATTAGCCACCCAAAAACAGTGAGTATGAAATAGGCAATAAGCTGCCAGTTGGAAAATAATTCCACACATTTATTCGTTTGTCGTCATTTATGTTTATTCGAAGAACCCCAAGTAAGACAAATACGGGGTAAAATGACCTTTCAAGGACAAAGTCAACTGTAATCCATGTTCGGATGAATTGTCCCGCAGACATTTCACTTGCTTTTATTTGCAGTTTTATAACAGAATGAAAATTCCTTCTGTACTTGTTGCCTAGTCCAGTGTTTCCCAACCTTGTCAACTTGAAGATGTCCGGACTTCAACTCCCAGAATTCCCCAGCCAGCGAACGCTGGCTGGGGAATTCTGGGAGTTGAAGTCCGGACATCTTCAAGTTGACAAGGTTGGGAAACACTGGACTAGTCTACCCCTCTCCCACAGAAGAAACAGAGAGAGAGAGAGAGAGAGAGAGAGAGAGAGAGAGAGAGAGAGAGAGAGAGTACACACACACACACACACAGGCACAGGCACAGACACACACACACACACACAAAACTAATGATCCCAATATTGAGCTCAATTCAAACCCAGACCATCATTATAGAGTTCAGCATCCAAACCTATTCATCTCTAGCTCAACCCTTCAATTAAGTGGAATGATCCAAAACTTTGGGCACTAAAACAGCTCTTTATGTTTGAAAGTGACATCTGTGACTAGGGAAATGGTTGAAGTTTGGAGATTTTTTCTGGTAAGAGTCCACTTGCTGACATCACGCAAGGAAAGCGCTGATTGGCTGGTGGAGGGTAAAAATAGTGTGCGTATCCCCAGTAGGTTGGCCAAGAACAAACAGATGCTCTGTTAAATCTCTGTTCCCTGACTCCTTGGAGACCAATCTCCATCCTGCAGGACTGCAGCTTGGTAAGTGACGGGCAGTTATATTGGCTCTTTGCAAGCAATGAGGTCTCTGACGTTGCTTAATCCGTGCAATTCTCAATTTTTGAACTCTGTTTTTAAGATAATGTCTTGTTTTTCAGATATGAATTTCTCATGCACATTACTTCTGTGATTTAAATCAGTGATTTACTGAGCCACTATATTTTGCTTGCTTTATTTCTGTTAGATTAATAAGGCTGGGATTTTTACACTGTACCAACTATAACACAGAGACCGTCTAGTTTCCTTTTCTTAAAAAACGCTGGATTTATTTTAAAATGATTTCTAACAGGAATTGGGAAGAGGGCATGGTGATGGAAAGCCAAGCGATAGAGAGATCATTATTACAAAGAAACTTGTGTTTAATCAAAACACTGTTTTTATGGCACTTCTCCTGCATTAACTAAGTTTCAGGGATGAGGCACGTTCCAACAATGACTGAACTCCAACATTCATCATTTGGCACGGGCCTTGATGATAATAGGAATTTCTATCCATCTGGAGGGCCAAATTTCGCCTCCCCACCACCATCTTTGATTAAATAAACTCCTAAACATAATTCTCTATAATGCAGATAGAGATGAACCTAATACATTTCAAAGTCCACAAAATTATTGTTCAAATGTTTCTTGGTCATTAATAAATTAATAAAGGTTCTAAGCCAAGATCATTGGTCTGCTACCCAAAGATAATTCACATAACATGGAATTTGTAGCTTACTATTTGTATTGTAGAAACAAAAATATTAATATGGATATCCCCAATTAAATGTATTGTTATGTTAGGCCTTTGAATATTTTCTAGAAGGGTTGAATATAGGTAAAACTAATCCAAGTATTTACTTATACATGTTCATAATCCTTAATGGATTATGCTTCACTGAATTTTGTTTCTTTCAATTGGTGGTTTAAATACAAATTGTAACAAAGCACATTAGGTATGGATTAACATGGCATTCTTTTAACAAGGTTTATTCCACTTACTGATACTTTCAATTAAATATGCTGTCGGCTTTTGTCGGCTTTCCAAACTTGGAAGTTTGTTTTAAGGCATGTAGATCAAGGACATTAACCCCAATGAAGCTGATGAAATTGTTCCAGAGCAGCGTCCTAGACAAATTCTGAAATTTAATGGATAGTTTTTAGCAACAGAGAAGTGATATGCAATTATGCATCTCTTGTGTTTTTTAAGACTCTGAGATCTGGAATATCCTTTCTCAATTTGGAACTCTTCAGATATTTTGGTGTCCAACTTTCAAAATGCTGATTGAAAATAAATACATCTGGGTGTAATCAGGTTGTGAAAGTCTATTCCCCAAATTTAAAAACCCGTTATTTCATATAAAACAAAGCTTTGTTAGTCCCTCTCCAAAAATACATATTCCACAATACCTCCTTCGCTTTTTGGGTTTCCTTGGGTTCAAAGCAATATACCTTTTAGCTCAGCATTGTTGGCAAAATGATTAAATGCATGCTGGTTGTGCTGAAATTACAAGTATGATAACCCAAAAGAGATTAGCCAGAAATGCAACGAACATATCAATAAATACATAAATGTGAGGGCTGCAACATTTGTAAGTCAGAAATCATCTCCCAGCAAAAATTGTACAATTGCAGATAGAAAATGAGCTCAGGCCTCATCTCTCTCCCCCCTCCGCAATTTTTGGAAATCATTATGCTTTCCCTCAGGTCCTTGAAGCAGCATTACATGACTGTGAAACATTATAGAGAGGCTGTAATGGTGGCCTTTTGATGCTGTTCATAGAGTTGCTCCTGCTCCCTCAGCCCATTCTTTCTTCCAGTAAGGCTTTCACGTACGTCCACATCTGGGCAGAAATAAAGAAGCATGAAAGAGCTCCAAGCATAAAGTTATCTATGCATTTCTTCCTTCATTCAAGGCACTGCCACAGCCTGAAAGTTGGTTCTGAGGTAGACCAGAGGTGGGTTGCTTCCGGTTCGGCCTGGGTCAGCTGAACCGGTAGTAGCAATGGCGGGAGGCTCTGCCACCCACCCGGACGCTTCTGTGCATGCGCAGAAGTGTCGCACGCATGCGGCAGTGCACCCGAACTGGTAGTAAAAATATTAGCAACCCACCTCTGAGGTAGACATATGGAGATATACCAAAAAGCAATCATGAGAAACTGAATGTGTCACTTAGGGAGATGGGGACTCTCCTCAACCCTCCCCCCCATTTTTCTATCCCATAACTTTCTTGTTGCCATATTCATCACAGCCAATATTCACAGAATTGGCTCAATTAATGAATGAAGGGAATTCAGAATTCATGATGTGATATGGTTTGTCTCCCTGCGCCACCATTTGTAATACCAATTGAGTTAGCATGAGTTAGCCATGGAAATCTAGATCTTACGATACATAAACTGCTAGTATAAATCTGTATTTAAATCTTTATATTAAATCTAATATTTCTAAATTCAACTTAGAATATTTCTAAATGTCTGCGAGAATGGACAATTTACTAATAGATGTTTATCTATATTAATTTTTGTCTCAGGGTGGCCAACATATCTAATATTCCAACATACTATTTTCCCTATAACAACCCTGCGAGGTGGATTTGGCCAAGAGAGATTGACTGGCCCAAAGTCACCCAGCTGGCTTTCATGCCTAAGGTATAACCCAGTGGTGGGATTCAAATAATTTAACAACCGGTTCACTGCCCCAATGACCAGCTGGGTATGCGTGGCTCAGTGGTCATGTGACCATGTGGGCATGTGGGCATGGCCAACTCAACTGTCACTCAGATCAATGGGCATTTCCCCTTAGCTGTGACAGTGTAATAGGGGTTAACCGGAGATGCAGTTTCTGTAAGCAGGGCAATCAAGATGAAGCTAGAAACAACACCAGAATGTTTCCTTCCTGCCTTCCTTACAGGATTAGCCCTGTAAAATGGAAAAAACAAAAGGAGATTTCTTCCAACAACCGATTCCCCAAACTGCTTAGAAAGTTAACAACCGGTTCTCCCAAATAGGTGCGAACTGGTTGAATCCCACCACTGGTATAACCACAACTCTCAGGTTTCTGGTTTCTAGACTAACAGGTTAACCACTACCTCAAACTCACCCTCACTTAAATATAAGTATAGAATGACCAATGTTAAAAATCTTTCCCTGTCATTAATTGAAGGTCTGTATAATGTACTGATGAAATCAATCAATCATTTGTCAAAATCCTACAATGATACCCAACAGATATATTTATGGTATTATTTGAACACAATTCAAATCTATCTATCTTTAATATCTTCCAATTTTCTTTAGCTTCCTATTTGGAAATATATTTTCTTTTCCTTTCTTTCTTTTTCAGACACCAGAAAAATGAAGACAGCCCTGCTTTTCCTCTGTATTATAGGAATCACTTGCGCCTTCTCCGTGAGTAAAAATAACAATATTTTATCTTGGCTAGGATATATTGTATTGTGAATATTCACTTTAATGTCCATTCGTTGTATTATTACTAGGACTATATTATTTTTATTAATTAGAGAAGTTTTTCCACAACTTAACAGATTTCAAATCCATTATAATATTTTGATTTTAAAAATCTATCAGTTAATCAGTATTTTTCATGCTAATATAAAATACATTATCTCCAAATGATAAATCATTTTTGGGTTCAGTTCTTTTGGGACAAATTATTACCCATTGGCTTTTTTTTTAAATTCACCTGTTTTTATTCACCTATTATCTTTTTATGCTTTTATGTATTTTTCTTCTTTCCAGCCCTTTATACATTACGAATAGCCTTCTTTAGATTTGCTTCAATCTGCTTTTATCTCTGGCAATTAACACTACTAATCTACTGGCTGCAACTGATGATTCTGGATATTTATCTATGAATTCAGATTTTGGAATAGTTGAGGTGAACATCTTGATCCATGTAGGTTATGCTTGCCGAAAACTGTTTGCACGCATGGTGCTTTTGCTGGAGCAATTAATTGACAATTATCCAGAGTAGGCATTTGCTCTCATAAAGCATTCCCTTTACATTATTCATATTTATACCCTAACTACACAGCTATACAGTATCCTTTAGTACAAACATATTTTAAAAAGCAAGACAGCCCCATAAAGAACTATTTCAAATTAATTGATAGTAATATAAATGCATAGATCAGTCTGTTTTCATGTTGAAAAAAATGAAGTTTTGCTCAATTCCATTATCCCCTGGTCATCAGATGGCTTGATTACTACAATGCACTCTATGTGGGGCTCCCCTTGAAGACCATTCAGAAGCTTCAGCTTCTGTCCAGACCACAACAGCATGGGCAGTGCCAGGCATGCCTGGGTATGCCCATATAAAACCTCTCCTTCATGAGTTGTACTGACTGCTAGTTTGCTTCCAAGCATGATTCAAGGTGATGGTCACTCTTTGTAGAGGACATTAGAGGGCGTTGTTACTTGGGGGAATCATCTGTCGCGCATGGGAGCTGCCTGGCTGGTTTGATCTAGCAGAGTTGATGTACTCCAAGTTCCATTGATTGAACGATGCCACCTATTGAGAGTTTGGAAGCATTTCTTCTCTTTAGCAGTGCCTGCCTCTGGAATGAGGTACCTCCCAAGATTAGAACAGCCCCCACCTCCTAGTATTTTGAAGGCTGTTTGCCAAGACTTTGAGTGAGGACTGTTGATGCCTCTTTCTTTCCTTTCCTTGTTCCCATTTGAGTTTGTTTTCTCTGCTACTGTATCTCTGCTCTTTGGTTTTATGCTGTTTTTGTGTATTGTGTTGCTCCTTGTTTTTAAATGTCTATCAAACTGTAAATCACCCAGCATCCCTGGGAGTCAGGCAGCATATAGGTTTAATTTAATTTTAATTTTAAAATATTTACTATTACTTTTGTCCTGATCATCCAACAAGCACAGTCAATTGATAGGATGTTGGCTATGGAATTTTTCTGGCCCTGCCAGTTTAAACATGAATCAGAAACTTGATCTGTATGCTTGCGAAGAGTCTAATATTGTTTTAGGAAACATGAATCATAAATATATGTTCATCGTAGAACAATTATAATAAAACTCACACCTATAAATGCCAGTTATCATTTGGCCAAAATTCTACCCATGAAGTGGAGGAAAATACAAGCATATTAGTATTAGTATTAGTATTTAATAAATTTATCGGCCGCCCAATCCCAAAGGACTCCGGGCGGCTTACAGAAAGTAAAATTTAAAAAAAAGAAGGAATTTAAAAAACAGAGGAAACAGGATTAAAAACCACATCATAAACCCAATCTGGTCGGGGCTGGACCTCAGTCATGAGGTCAACAGCCCCAGGCCTGCCGGAATAGCCAGATTTTGATAGCCTTTCGGAAGGCCATGAGAGTGGGCAGGGTCCGGATCTCTGGGGGTAGTTCATTCCATAGGGTCGGAGCAGCTACAGAGAAGGCCCTCCCCCGGGGCGCTGCCAGGCAACATTGTCTGGTTGACGGCACCTGGAGAAGGCCCACCCTGTGCGATCTTATCGGCTGTTGAGAGGTATGCGGCAGTAGGCGGTCTCGCAGGTATCCAGGTCCTAGGCCATGTAGGGCTTTAAAGGTAATAACCAGCACCTTGAATTGCGTTCAAAGACCAATGGGAAGCCAATGCAGCTCGCGGAGGATAGGTGTAATGTGGGTGTATCTTGGTACACCCAGTATCTCTCGCGCGGCTGCATTCTGGACTAGTTGTAGTCTCCGAACACTTTTCAGGGGCAGCCCCATGTAGAGCGCACTACAGTAGTCAAGTCTTGAGGTGACGAGGGCGTGAGTGACCGATATTTAAGGTAACTTAGAGGTTTGCAGAGCTATGAAAAATCTTTGTAGACAGGTAGGTAGAAGGCAGAAGAAGAAACCCAGAGCATCCAATGTAGGCTCACTTTGTTCACAATAGGCATCAAGGTATCCCCATGATATGGCCAAAATTCAAGACCATGGCTGGAAAGTGTAACTTTTCTAAAATGCGTGGCACATGGACACACACGAAAAATACAGGCAGAACTTTGATCCTAGCAGCCATCTTGACTTTTTGACCCCACCCTGAAGACACCCCCTGGTGGACAGTTTGCTCATCGAGTCATCCAATGGGAAGGACAAAACTAGATGAATCTGATGAATTCAGATGGAATGGAGAATCCTACAGAAGGCCACAGAAGCATGAATTCTTAATAAGACGTTATTCCGTGAATCTTTTTGTAGCAAGTTCTGTTTGAAGAGCCATACTTTCCAAGTCACTACATACAGTATAACAGATTGGCTTTAATACATATTATTAAAATCTTACCTCAATATACTGTCCTGTCCCGTGTGCCATACTACAAGAAAGCTAAGGACTAATTTGGTACAAGATCCAAGCTATGGAAAAATGTCATAGAGAAAAACGTGAAGGAACTGAGAAGGTTTAAAGTCATAAAAAGATTACTGGAATACTTAATACTTTCAAGGAACCCTATAGGAATTGTTATATAGAAGGATGGATGGATAGATGGTGTTCTGACCTAGGTTTCCCCAGCAGCACAAAGCCGAGTCCTCATCCCGATAAACCCCTTTTATTTAATTTACAGTGAATTCCTCTCCAGCCAAGTCTTTCCTCTCCCACAGTCTTTCAAGATAGTTCACAATTACCGACCTTTATCGGGCTAGGAGGGTGGCCAGGCTGATATCTTTCAGATGCTGCAATACTTGGGAATAATGCAGGAATGAACTAATTGTCTCCTGCAAACACCCCTCCCTTTTTGCTCCCCTTTTATTCTCTATGTGAGGGGCTATTCACCCTCCACCTGTGGCCTTACTCCCAAGTCGACCTTTGTTCCTTAGCTGTTCCCTTCGTCTGGCAACTCTGCACATGCGCACACTGAGAACAGGCTCCTGCTGTTCATCTGCCTCACTGATGTCTGACTCTGAAGGCAGCTGATAACTGTCATATGGCTCTGGCCCCCTCTCTGCCTCCGACGCAGAGCCCTCATCAGAGCCTTCCCCAGACTCCAGGACCGGCCCACGTTCCTCCCCAACCTCCCCACTGTTCAAATCTGCTGCTAGCTCCACTGGCTGCTGACGGGCAACAACAGATGGATGGATGGGAGACAGGACAGGAGAACCTATAGCAAAGAGAAGGTACCTAGTGGACCTTCTTCATCTGAGATCAGACGTCATCTAAATATTTGTAGAAGTGTACTCTTCCTGTATGTTTTCAAACAGATATCGAGGAACACCCTGGTCATGAATGGTCTAGGACAGTGAGATTGAAACAGTGCGCAATTTTGCAGATCTTTATAGGGATGCTTCATTTTGAGAGCGATTTGAGAAAAGCACCTCTTAAGGCTTGTTTATGGAACGACATAGTCCATTCCCATCTAAAAACGGAGCTGCTCCTTGTTTTCCTGTCTCTCACCTGAGGATCTTCTGATAGTTCTAACAGCCTTTTCAAGAACTGCTTCACAGTTCAAGATAACTGTCGTTCAGCTTTGCCTGAACGACATAGTAGAAACCACTTTGCAAAGGCAAAGCCAAATATTTCATGTAAGCCTGTTAGATAATCAACTAACAATTGCCCAAATCCACAATTACATGGTATGTCGAACTGGAGACAAATGAAGTACAGAGATAATATTAGCCAACAACTTCATCAGCGCAAGTGTGATCTACCCTGCTTCCTTTTGCACTTTGCACTGAAATTCTGAGTCTGGATGGTGTAATATATGTCCTTTGGAAGATGCACTTCACTTAGCTTCTTAAACTTTGCCAACTTGACATGGTCTGATAAATGTGACGAGTCAAGCTGGCTACTCACTTGTTGGTAGTGTAGAAATTTATATTTATTTATCCCAAGAATAAGATATCATTTAAACTTTATGTTCTGTAAGTAGTAGATTGCATGTTGTTAAAAGAAATCTATGACTTAAGGCAATTACAGGAACATCCACAAATTTATTGTTAAAAATACTCTTGTTGTTACACTATATTTAGGATATAACCGAACGATAATGATAAAGCAATGGAGCGTAATTGTTCATATCCCAAAAAGTAGTGAACATATCTTATACTTCAATGCAGGGGTGGGCTTCCAAATTTTTAGCAAGGGGTTCTCTGCCCGGTTACTGGTGCATGGCCATGATGGGCGTGGCCTAGTCAGCCTCCTGCACCACGGTGGGAAGGGGGTGTTTTTGCCCTCCCCTGACTCCGGAGGCTTTCCTCGTGCCTCCAGGAGGGTGAAAACAGTCTTCCCAGGCTCCGGAGCCCCCTGGGCCCCATTTCCAGCCTTCCCAAACTTCCAGTAGGGCCATTTTTTGCCATCGCCGAGCTTCCACACACACGCCCTTCACTTACCTGCATCCAGAACGGGCTGTGTGGGGACTCCTGGGAGGGGGTGGGTGGGGCGGGGCAGGGCCAGCCTGGAGTGGGATTTGGGGGTTCTCCAAACTGCACAGAATCTTAGCTAGAGGTTCTCCCAAACACCTGGGAACCCCAAAACCCCACCCCCTGCTTCATGGTAAAGGAAGAAATCCAGCAGCTGAATTATTTGTCAGTCAGCTATGCCATCTAGTGGAAAATAGTAAGAAAAATAATTTCTTGTATTTTCAATATCAATCTCTTGCTGGAGCACAATGCACACCAGCATTACATAAATACTAATATTTCATCAGGAAATTGCACAACTCTTGATTAGCAACTCTTCCTTACGTATAAAGCTATCTGCTATATAACATAAGTGCAAATTAGCATCCTAACAATTGCTTAGAATTATATAGCAGTCCCTCATTCTTTCTGGGCATCTGACTTAAGCTATAATAAACATACACAACAAATGAATTCATTTAGGCCAGTGGTTCTCAACCTTCCCAACGCCGCAACCCTTTAATACAGTTCCTCATGTTGTGGTGACCCCCAACCATAAAATTGGTGTCTCGGTTCCTAAGACCATCGAAAATATGTGTTTTACGATGGTCTTAGGAGACCCCTGTGAAAGGGTCGTTCAACCCCCAAAGGGATCCCGACCCACAGGTTGAGAACCACTGATTTAGGCTATAAGACCATTTTCTCTTTTCTCCATCAGTTCATTTTTAGGCATATGCAAAATAGGTCAATTCAGGAACAAATGAATGAATTTTGCATGTTCCCTCTCAACTTCATTACATGTTTAGTATGGATGAGCAATAGTTCTGTTTTAGAGTAAGAGGTTAAGTTCAGTTCCCAACCTCTCCCAGAAGAGCTAAAAATATTCCTGCTTGAAATAGTCCAGTTATAATAGTATGTCTCATATAAAGCAAATTCATATACCTCTAAATTGTTACTGAAGATACCATTAAGCCAGCTCACCCATCCCTTTAACCAAGTGCTGCTAATTCTAACCAGAAGTACCAGTTCTGACCTAGGCTTCCCCAAAAAGCACGAGGCAGAGTCCTGGTCCCGACAAAACCCCTTTTATTAAACAAATGTGAATTCCTCTCATTCACATTCAGCAAGGTCTGGCAAACAGTCTTTCAAAGGAATGTTTATGACTACAGACCTTATCTATCTTGGAAAGCTGCCATGTACCATTGCTGGTCCTAGCCATATGTGTTTCCCAGCCTGGAATTTTGTTTAAGGCTTCACTATCTCTGCCCTACTTTTACAAGAAATATTTAAAAAGCAAATTCAGATCCTATAGATATATAGGAAGCTTTTACCATTCTATTTTCATGCTCAGCCTGTTACCACTAGGCTCTATGATGGCCAGCTTAATATTCCTTTAATGCTGATCGCTGTTTCTATAAAGAATACCAGAATAACAACAGAGTTGGAGGTCTTGTAGTCCAACCCCCTACTCAGGCAGGAAACTCTATACCTTTTCAGATGGTATTACATGGTATTCATTACATTTCGGTACAGGATAGCACTCCTATTGTACTACTTCTGGATTTGTTTATTGAAACTGCAAAAAAACTTTGTGTTTTGATTGATAGAATAGAATAGAATTCTTAAGCATTCTTCTATTATTTAACAATTACTTAAGAATTCTTAAATAGATTAGATCTATTTATGATGATAGAAGTACTGTTTGTTATGCCTTATTCTAGTTCAAAGGATCATTGATGTTTTAAGTTCTTATCTGTATTGAAGAAAGTCAGAAGTTACTTTTTCCTCTAGTTTTTCCCCTTTAAATCTTGTTTTTTCTGTTGTTCTTTCAGTGTTCCCCCCCCTCCTTTTAACTCTTTCTCTGTTTTGCTTTTTGAATTTTATACTTTTTTGAAAATTAATAAAGTTTTTTTTTTTAAAAAAAAGTCCAAAGTACATTACAGGAAACAAATATGGAGACTGAGGCTGACGCCAAAATTAAGTTAGCCCTACAATAAAAATGAAATCACTCCCTTTCTAAAGTTATCTCCTCTTCTGTTGTAGGCAAAACACTTCCGAAGAAGATTTAAGTCAGACGATTCAGAAGAAAATGCAGTATGTTGGCAAAATCCTTGAATTTTTACTTTGCTACTAAGCATCTAAATCCTCCCTTTTAAATTTAACTATTGAAATGTCTTTCTTTTCTTTTGACAGGTGTTCAAAAACAGATACAGGAATTTTCTTTATAGATACCCTTACTTCTACCCGCCTATGAAAAGATTCCAGGTAAATACAGTTTTTTGAAAAAAAACATTTAGACTCCAGACAGGAGTTTCTACAGAAAGCGAGATCAAAAAAGGTAAGATGGCAACTCCAATAGTACAATCGAAAGCTGTCACCTTTTAATATGCAACACGTGCACAAAGAAAAGCAGGTCTTTGATTGCACAATTGTGGCTGCCATCTTAACCTTTTTGGCTATAGGCACACGTGCTCCAGATTCAAATCTTTAAAAGCACCAGTGCTGATTATTGAAGCACAATACAAAGATGGATATAGTAGCTATGTAAGCTGTATAATACCTGCAAATCAGTGGTGGCTTTCAAAAATTTTTAGAACTTCTTCTGTAGGTGTGGCCTGCTTTGTAGGAGTGGCTTGCCGGCCGTTTGACTGGGTGGGAGTGGCTTGCCAGCCATGTGATTGGGTGGGCAAGGCCAGCTTGTAAAATGTGGTGAAACTCACTTAACAATGCTCTTGCTTAGCAACAAAAATGTTGGCTCAGAAACTCTGGCATTTGAAGCCCGCAAGTCTTAAAGCTGTCAAGTTACAAGACCCTTGCACACCTAGTCCTTTGAAAAAAAAACCAGGGGTGTTCAAACTTGACAGCTTTAAGACTTGTGGACTTCAACTCCCAGAATTCCTCCTACAGTCATGTTGGCTCAGGAACTGGCATTGAAGTGTGCAAGTCTTAAAGCTGTCAAGTTACAAGATCCTTGCACCCCTAATCCTTTAGGAAAAAATCCCCAGGGGTGTTCAAACTTGACAGCTTTAAGACTTCTGGACTTCAACTCCCAGAATTCCTCCTCTCGCTCTTCATCTTGATGATGTGCAGACGGGCGGGGGAGGGAGCTGGAACCGGTTCTAAACAGCACTGTAGATTTGTGGAACCTTTTCTATAGAAGAGGTTAGAACTGTCAGGAACCCACCCCTGCTGCAAATACAGATAGTCCTCCTCAACTTATAGCAGTTCGTTTAGTTTACAGAATAACAAAGTTGGAAGGGACCTTGGAGGTCTTCTAGTCCAACCTACTGCTCAGGCAGGAAACCTTATAGCATTTCAGACAAATGGTTGTCCAATCTCTTCTTAAAAATTTCCAGAGTTGGAGCATTCAAAACTTCTGGAGACAAATTGTTCCACTGATTAATTGTTCTAACTGTCAGGAAATTTCTCCTTAGTTCTAGGTTGGTTCTTTCCATGATTAGTTTCCATCCATTGCTTCTTGTCCTGCCTTCAGGGGCTTTGGAGAGCAGCTGGACTCCATCTTCTTTGTGACAATCCCTTAGATGTAAAGGTCTGTAGAGATTCTCAGTCATCCACGTCGTGGTTGTCCTAAAGGTGCCTTTTCAGGAGGCAACTGGCCTTTCTGGTTTTTCTTTGAAGATGTTTTGCTTCTCATCCATTCCCCACTATCCTGTCAGAGCTGAAGAAGCTTCTTGGATGAGAAGCAAAATGTCTTCAAAGAAAAAATCAAAGCCTCCTGAAAACGCACCTTTGGGACAACCCCTTAGATATTGGAACATAGCTAGCGACCATTCAGAGTTACAACAGCACTGGAAAAAATGACCATTTTACACACTTACAACCTTTGCACCATTTCCCATGGCCATGTGATCAAAATTTGTCCACTTGGCAACTGACTCATATTTATGACTATTGCAGTGTCCCATGATCCTGTCGTCATCTTTTGCAACCTTCTGACAAGCAAAATCAATTGGGAAGCCAGAGTCATTTAATAACTGTGTTACTAACTTAACAACTGCAATGATTCACTTAACAACAGTGGCAAAAAAAGGTTGTAAAATGTTGCAAAATTCACTTAACAACTCTTCTCTCTTAGCAACAGAAATTTTGGGCTCAGTTGTCATAACTCAAGGATTACCTGTAATTCTATAAAATGCCCCAAATACCTAGTTTTACTTATGTACAGCCGTCCAGATACAGTATATTCAACTTCGCTGAGATAAAAATCCCATGGATAGTAACATTTTTACTATTCTTTCCGTTCCTTTGCACCTGACAAATATGCAGAAAACTTGATTATGTATTAATTCTTGCCCAAATAGTCAAATATCAGAATTAAAATCACAGAAAAGGAAATAACTTGTATAGACTACAGATGGAAAAATACTGTTGATGATCCATGAAAATAATATATTTCTGGAAGGATTTCTTTCTTCTATTGTTAAGGAGACAAGTGGGATGTGAAAGAACATCCATAAAACAGTGGTTTCTTATGGACAAGTTGGGAGTAATGCAGGGGCCTGTTAATTATATGTTTTCAAATATGGGTCATGTAAGGAACTAAAAATTGTCTTCTGGGAATGTTGCCTCAACAGAATAGTGGTTTGGCATCTCTGTTACGGACAACGGAGATATTTTTATATTGATCAGTGGCCTTGCAGCAGAGGTGGGTTCCTACCAGTTCGCACCTATTCGATAGAACCGGTTCGTCAAATCTACCGAACCGGTTAAAAGAGGTTCCACCAGTGGACCCGGAAAGCAAGCCACACCTACAGAAGAGGTCCCAAAATTTTTTGAAACCCATCACTGCCTTGCAGCCTTGGACAACTTATTGTGTATCCTTCTTGCTTGTCTTATTATTCCTTATGGATAAGACAAAGTTTAACTCTGAACATCAATAGTTTTCTTAAAAGCCTGGAAGAGCTTGAAGTCATGGCCTACTTGGCCCCCACTTTTGGAAAGAGATAATGTTTTTTGCCTTTTACAGTAGCATGAAAGAAATTGACATAACCTAAAGTGGCTTATTCAGAGCACGGCAAAGCTGCTAAGCCATGTTTAAGCTGGAATAATTGCCTTTCGAAGGCCATTTTAGTAAAATAAGCTAGTGCTTTATACAATGCAATCTATACTCAGCTGCGTGGTTTCAGATAAGAATCCTTCTAGGGAAAATTAGAGATGCAAGGATTACTGTAGAATCTAGAGATTCTATGATTAAATCAATCAAGATTAAATCAAATAAGGCCACACTTGGAATACTGCATTCAGTGTTGGTCGTCATGATGTAAAAAAGATGTGGAGACTCTAGAAAGAGTGCAGAGAAGAGCAACAAAGATAATTAGGGGACTGGAGGCTAAAACATATGAAGAACGGTTGCAGGAACTGGGTATTTAATGAAAGTTTAATGAAAAGAAGGACTAGGGGAGACATGATAGCACTGTTCCAATATCTCAGGGGTTGCCACAAAGAAGAGGGAGTCAAGCTATTCTCCAAAGCGCCTGAGGGTAGAACAAGAAGCAATGGGTGGAAACTAATCAAGGAGAGGAGCAATCTAGAACTAAGGAGAAATTTCCTGACAGTTAGAACAGTTAATCAGTGGAACAACTTGCCTCCAGAAATTGTGAATGCTCCAACACTGGAAGTTTTAAAGAAGAGATTTATTTATTTATTTATTTATTTATTTATTTATTTATTTATTTATTTATTTATTTATTTATTTATTTATTTATTCATTCATTCATTCATTCATTCATTCATTCATTCATTCATTCATTCATTCATTCATTCATTTACATTTTGTATGCCACCCACTCTCAAAAGAGACTCAGGGCGGCTTACAATAAAAGGGAGGTGGGGTATAAAAAAAATAAACAACAGTTTAAAATTACACAACAGTCACAAACCTGAAGTGGGGCTGGACAATTCAAAAGCCCCAGGCCTGCCGGAACAGCCAGGTCTTAGTCGCTTTGCGGAAGGCCGGGAGGGTAGTGAGGGTCCGGATCTCAACGGAGAGCTCGTTCCAGAGGTTGGTGCAGGAGGCTTTCCAGGTCCAAAATGTGGCACAGGGGGCAGAACATGCACCCCTCCCACGGCCTTTTTTGGGCCTGGAAGGCCTTGTGCACCAACCTGGAAGCCAAAAAAGGGCCCGGGGATACTGCACAAGGGTCCCAAAATGCAAGCACCTCCCCCTTCCCCGCAGCAGAGACTCAAAGACCAGTTGGGCGGCAGGAGGCGTGCGCGCATGCACGGTGGAGCTGGGCTGGGGCGATGGCCATAGGTTCCTCATCACGGCTATATACATAGGGGAGAGCAAAAGTTGATTGTTTTTCTGTAAATATGCATTCTTGTTGTCTGGGAGCAAATGTCTCAGAACTGTCTCTCTTTCCAGTTTAACAGTGACTCATCTGAAGAAGGTTTTGGTGGCAATAGTTCAGAGGAGGAGGAAGAAGAAGAAGGGGTAAGGAATGTGTCTGGTTTTATTCAAACCAAACCCAAGGAGCATTGTTTTTAAACCCTACACTCTGTGAATGCTTATGGTGAAGATTAGTAACTGACCACAAGTTTCTATTCTGGTTTGATGTTGTATTTTTTTTTAAGTCTAAGTCATCTAAACAAGCAGCAACCTTGCAGATACAGTAAAAGCTATCAGAATGGAAGCCTTTCTATTTTTGTCATGACTTGCAAGCAACAAAATTCTGACTGGGCCATCAAAATGAAGGAATAAGTTCTTTGACAAGAAACTGGCCTGAATTAAGGAGTTCAGTGGTAGACAGACAGACAGGTAGACACAATATCAATAGACAAGAATATTTGTAGCTCAGGGTTGAACTGTGGGGTCCTTGGTGCTTTCTGAGCTGGGTTGTTTTCATGCAGACATTTCAATACCTCACTAGATAACATCATCATTGCTACTGAGTGTGGTTTTGCTTTTGCTTGATAATGTATGCTATCAAGCCAGTGTGGACTCAAAGGGCCTTTATTATCGTAAAAATGGTGGAGGATATAGGTAGATCAAAGTTGATTTGTGGGATTTCTGGTGTTCTCTGAGTTTGTTTTCCTGTTGCAGATATTTCATTACCAAGAAAGGTAACTTCGTCACTGCATGAGAACCAATTTGTACAAGGGGAAGATGAGTTTATGAGACCCAATCCAGTCTAGTGGTTAGAACACCAGGCTAGAAATGAGATCATGAATTCCAGTCCCAGCCTAGGCATAAAAGCTGGCAGGGTGACTTTCACTTTTCACTGCAGTGAGAGAAAGTCTGTCACTTTCTCTCACTGCAACTTACCTCATAATGTTGTTGTTGTGGAGAAAATAGGAGGAAGAAGGAATATTAGATATGTTTGCAATCTTGAATTATCTATAAAAGTATAAAGGCAGAATTTTAAAAAAGTCTAAAATACATACACACGTTTATGTACATCACCCATTCAGATTTCTTTTTGTTGTTTTTTATTTTATTTTAATTGAACAAAAACACCAAAAAGAATCATCCTTCATTACATCTTGTAGAAAGTGTGTCGATTGGTTACAGATAACTTTCGTGCATTTCTTCCACAGTCGTTACGTATAGTTCATGTTAGATTATACACTTTAAATCAAAAATCTTTGTATATCTTACTATCAATGTACCACAATTCTCATTTGACTACAATTATTTGAACGTGCTTTTACCTCAAATCATTCATACTTAAAGACACCACAGAATGGCATCCATTAGCTATTTCAAAAAATCCTCCAATAACATTACACCATTATGACATCTTTTAAGTAAAAGTCAACTAATAAAGTTTCTAAACCTTTTTTTTTCCATTTGTCCATTCAGATTTCTTGCCTAAACATGTAGCGGTTGGGGAAAGACATCAATGGGGCGATTGGCAGAGGTGGGATTCAGCCACTTCGGACTGGTTCAGGCGACCAGTAGTGGAAATTTTGAGTAGCTCAGAGAACCGCCAAATACCACCTCTGGTTGGCCCCGCCCTCCCGCCCCTGTCGTTCCCTGTCCTATATTCCCTTGTTTTTTAGCTCAGCTGATTCATGAGCCAGAACGATTGTTGCGCTTCAGCTGACTTAAAAAAAACAGCTCGGCTCACCAGTGCTGACACTGAGGGCAGTCTTTGAGTGCTGCACGCATGTGTTCAAAGCGCTCTCATAAAACCGCTAGGAAAAGATTTGGAATCCCACCACTGGCAGTAGGTAGTCCAACTTTGAGTTTTCAACACCTTCAGATACATGACTCCACCAGTGGTGAGTGGCTAGCTGGTTTACTACCGGTTCACTTGTGTTCGTGCATGCGTGCAACGATTCTGCGCATGCATAAAAGCTTCTGTGCATGTGCAGAAGCATCGGGGTGGGTGGGTGGAGCCTCTCGCTACTGCCACTACTGGGCCAAACCAGGAGCAACCCACCTCTGGACTCCACGGAGCTATAGTTTTTCTCAGATCCATTTCAGTGGTTTTATTCCAAAATATGTCCTGTCTTGACATAAGCAGAACCTCAACAACATTTAAATAAATAATCCTGACATTGCCATTATATGAGGGTCATGGAGACCTCTGGTAGCTATCCAAATAGTTGGCCACACCCTGTAATTTTGCAAGTCCTGTCAATTGAGAGGGAAATGACTTCAATTTTTCTGGGTATCACATTTCGACTTATTTTTAAGCATTTTAACCATCTGATCTTAAGTTCAGCTACACTGGCATATAAATATTTAGGTTGGTCCGACCAGCAGTGTGCTAGAACAATATTGCAAAACACGACATTCTGCCAATTTTGTAGAAAGATATTATCAGAGTTCCAGGCAACTGCCCGAGTGCTTCAGATTCAATTTCATCCGGAAATTTTAGACTAAACTTTTTCAGGGTATCTTACAATCATGAGGTCATGGATTGATGGAATTTATACCACGTGTCCCACTGTATATCCCTCCAAAATTATAATTAAATATTAATATAAGCTTTGGGAAATATTGAAATTACCAATGAAAATTGGAATGCTGACATTTGATATATTTAATTTGATATATTATACAATATAGAATATATTAGAGAATATAGAAATAGAGCTTATGTAAATACGAATGATATCAATAATACTGATATGGATTCACTGTAATGAGTGAAAATTTCTGTTTTGTTTTTTTAATGTTTAAAAAAAGCTTAATAATTTTTTTTAAAAAGAAAATTGGAATGTTGATATTTGATAATCTTGTTTATAAGGGCAAGGATTCCGCAGGACAACTCCAGAAAATATTCTGTTTTCCACACCAATCATGATCATTAATAGCAATAGCAATAGCAGTTAGACTTATATACCGCTTCATAGGACTTTCAGCCCTCTCTAAGCGGTTTACAGAGTCAGCATATCGCCCCCACAGTCTGGGTCCTCATTTCACCCACCTCGGAAGGATGGAAGGCTGAGTCAACCTTGAGCCGGTGAGATTTGAACCGCTGAACTGCAGATAACAGTCAGCTGAAGTGGCCTGCAGTACTGCACCCTAACCACTGTGCCACCTTGGCTCTATAACATCAGAAGCTGCAGCAGCTGCCAAAAAAGCCAACACACTTCTAGGTTGCATAAACAGAGGGATAGGATCAAAATCACATGAAGTGTTAATACCACTTTATAATGCCTTGGAAAGGCCACACTTGGAATACTGCATTCAGTTTTGGTCGCCACGATGTAGAAAAGATGTGGAGACTCTAGAAAGAGTGCAGAGAAGAGCAACAAAGATTGGGGGACTGGAGACTAAAGCATATGAAGAACGGTTGCAGGAACTGGGTATGTCTAGTTTAATAGAAAGAAGGACTAGGGGAGACGTGATAGCAGTGTTCCAATATCTCAGGGTTGTCAAACTATTCTCCAAAGCACCTGAGGGCAGGACAAGAAGAAATGGGTGGAAACTAATCAAGGAGAGAAGCAACTTAGAACTGAGGAGAAATTTCCTGACAGTGAGAACAATTAATCAGTTGAACAGCTTGCCTCCAGAGGTTGTGAATGCCCCAACACTGGAAGTCTTTAAGAAGATGTTGGATAGCCATTTGTCTGAAACAGGGTTTCCTGCCTAGGCAGGCGATTGGACTAGAAGACCTCCAAGGTCCCTTCCAACTCTGCTATTGTATTGTAGAAACGTAAGAAAACCCACTGTGAATTGCCCTTTCTAGAAACTTGTGACTTTCTAGAAACTTGTGACTGCTTAGCCAGCTATCTAGGGATTAAAATTTGTATGAGAAGCCCTTTTGTACATATCACTAGATACGAATTCCAGGTGCTTGACATGTGGGAAACATTATCCATCAACCCACCCATCCCCATCTCTGCCAAGAATGGGATTTGTTCTTTCGAGATCTAGGAATGAACCATATTCTAATTTTGGAAAGGTGTCAAGCCCCATTTTTACCTTAGATTCAAATATACATTTTCATTTAGTGGCTTGAATGGATTTTTGATGATAGGATTGTTTCAACTTGAGGTATGTACCACCGTGTATTAGTAGCCACGATAGCACATTGGTTAGAATGCAGTACTGCAGGCTACTGCTGATTATCGGCTGCCTGCAATTTGGCAGTTCAAATCCCACCAGGCTCAAGGTTGACTCAGCCTTCCATCCTTCCGAGTTCGGTAAAATGAGGACCCAGATAGTTGGAGGAAATAGGCTGACTTTATAAACCGCTTAGAGAGCACTGTAAAGCACTGTAAAGTGGTATATAAGTCTGTGCTGTTGCTATCTATAGGTATTAGTACTATGAAAATATTGATAGTGAATATGATAATTAAAATGTTTTCATTTACATATCTTTTTAAATAAAACGCAGTGTGATATTCGTATTGTTTAACGCCCTAACAGGGACAGTCAAATGAAGAAAATGAAGGTGGAAAGGGAAGTGAAGAGACCACGGTGGCTCCCACTACACCTGCAGCTGCAGATACGAAGACTGATGGAATTGCTGAACTTCCCACAGAGGTGAGCAAGTTATGGGACTTTGGAATACACCTTTTCATGGTCAAAGAGCTATAAAACAAGCAGACAGACAGACAGACAGAGGCGTAGGAGGAAGCTGAGCTTCAGGGTGTATCATCAACTGCCACATTCTTGACTAGAGAATAGAATTTGGTGTTGTTAAAAAGTACCTGAAAGTTCTTGTTGGCTAATAGGAAGCTATATAATAACCATCTGACTGTCATGGCACTAATCACTGAAAAGAAGGCAATATTAAGTTTTGGTATTAACACTAGACAGACATGTCACTGGAAGGAAAAAATCACAAAATTGCATCTCATTTATTTTGGCCATGGCATGTGGGAGAATTCACTGGGGAAAGCCATTATGTTTGGAAGAGTGCGAGATAAAAGGAAGCCAGGCTGCCAAATAACATGGTGGCTGGACACCATCAAAGCTGACCATAGAACAACTCAAAGAAGTAATGGAAGACATGGAAAGACCTGATCCATAGAATTGCCAAGAGTTGGACACAATTGAATGGATAATATCATCACAGTAGGGGATGACTAGGCTGAGCCTGAGGGAGGAGTCAAAGGCATAATCAATCCTGAATCCCTGAGCCCTCACAAAAGAGCTAAGTCCAGCCCACCTTGAGTTCCTTTCTTAACTCACACTCATTTCCCTTGACTGTTAGTAGTCCAGATTCTTGTAGAAAGCGTAAGCTTGCAATAAATCTTTATACTCATTTGAACTGCCTGAATCACCTGATTTCCCCAGTGCTTGACAATCATCATCATCATTATCATATTTTGGTATAAGGCCAAATCAGATCATCATTGAAGAAGGAGATATGTACCCATTTCAGGGGTGGGTTCCTGCCAGTTCTAACATCTATAGAAGAGGTTCCACAAATCTACAGTGCCATTTAGAACCGGTTCCAGCTCCCTCCCCCCGCCCGTCCACACATCATCAAGATGAAGAGCAAGAGGAGGAATTCTGGGAGTTGAAGTCCACAAGTCTTAAAGCTGTCAAGTTTAAACACCCCTGGGTTTTTCTTTCTAAAGGGTTAGACGTGCTAAGGTCTTGTAACTTGACAGCTTGACATTTTGGCTGCTAAGCAAGAGCGTTGTTAAATGAATTTCATCACATTTTACAAGTTGGCCATGCCCCCCAGTCACATGGCTGGCAAGCCACTCCCACCCGGTCACATGGCCGGCAAGCCACTCCCACAAAGCAGGCCACATCTATAGGTTCTAAAAAATTTGAAACCCACCACTGACCCATTTCAATTTCTTTCATGCCACAAAAGCATATGAAACATGTTATAGGAGTTTTGTGATACTTGGCCTGGGAAAGCTCAGAAGGAAGGGCATTCTGACATACATTGTAAAGTGCACGTGCCTTTGATATTTAGAGTAGCTCAGTGGATAAAGAGAAAATGATTCTCAGGGCCATCTTAACAGCATTATTGCCCCCCCCCCGGGCAAAGCAGTGTACTGGGGCCCCTACGACAATTACTCACAAGGATAAAAATGTAAATGGTCAATAAAATTAAAAATATATTTGCATGTTAGTATTAATTAAAAATGCAGTAAAATGTAATAAACATGTTGCTGTATTTATATAATACAAGGTGCATTGAAGGGTTAGCATACACATATTAGTATGGGGCACCTATGTTCGGGCAAGTGCCCATTAGGCCCATGTGTTAAGACAACCCTGATGATTCTCCCATCAAACATAATTGGAATCATACAGAAATTGACTATCTGATCTAGATTGAACTGCAGCTCTAAGCCCAGAAGGAATTTTTGGGGGCTTGCAACAGGATATATGTATTGAATAAGAATTCAGTGGTATAAGTGGGTCTTTCAACTTTATGAATTTAAGATTCCCATAATTTTTATACAGTTCATATTGGTGAAGGTAAAAACAAGATCATACATTCTGGGAATGGGGGCCTTTGCGGATCATAATTAGCTTCCTAATCTATCCCTCCCTTTTAATTTTTTTAAAATTTGCATCAATATAGGTGCCAGGAGTAAAAGAGCCTCCTCAGAAACCGGGCAAAGAAACAGGCGATAAAAAGGTTGACAATGCTCCCAAAAAAGGCGCCAAGGAAGAAGACAGTGATGAAAATGAGGAAGAGGAGAATGAAGAGGAAGAAGAGGAGAAAGTAGATGAAAATGGAAGTGGCGCTAATGCCACCAGCACAAACAGCACTCTCGAAGAAACTGGAAACGGTGGAGAGGAGGAAGAGGAGGAAGAAAACGAAGCGACCACCATCAGTCTCACCACCTTGGTCACAACTGTCAACCCTACTGAAAGTACTACGGGCGAACAATTTCAAGACAGCACCACCGCTGCAGATCAGGGCCAGCATGACACGACCACTGAAGATCCATGGGTGCATGATGCCACCACCACAAATGGTTATGATGAACATGGATATGAAGTCCAAACTGATTATTATGGCAGTGAGAACGGGTACCCACGAGGAGATACTTTCAGAACATACGAGGATGAGTATAGTTACTACAAGGGGCACGGATACGATGTATATGGCCAAGATTATTACTATAATCAGTGAAAAAAATTAGCCAACCCTTGACATGTTGGTTATATATTTTTGCATGTCAATTGTTCACAAAAATCTACTCAGGAAAATGCATCACAATAGAATGGTGCTTGTAAAATGAAATAAGCAGTTGATAATCTGGTATTAGTGCTAACTATGAAAATATGCTGTTTTTAAAGGTTTGTCTTTGATCAATATTCATGTACCCATCATGGATTTATACAATGATTTATTTTAAAGAAATAATCACATTGAAGATTAATATTATTTTGTTGCTCAACATCAGTTTTTCTTTGGATGGTGCTGAACTTGGACTTGGTTCCATATTAGCCACTTCTTTGTCAGATGAAAACATTATCAAACTGAAGTTTGTTGTATAAAAGAGATGGCCCATTCTTATATTTATATGAAAGCTGAGATATACCAACCAGATTAACTCGAAGTAAACATAATGAAAGAGGTTAAATGTATCAGACTAATTTCATTTTGTTCTGATTATTCTGTACTGATAAAGAGTATAATTATGTTTACATTAGTTACAGATGAAAAATAAAATCATTCCTACTACGACATTGCATTGAAAGCTCGGACTACCATCTGTTGGGTATCTGGATGATATTCTCATTCAAATATTGACTCTGGTTCAAATCTGCTTAAACAATACCATCTCCCTCCTCAGGTTATCAGTAAAAACCTCACATCATGATCCCTAGAATATTTTTAAAACTAAGGATAGTTCTAAAAAAAGGAGGAGGGTGACTGAGTATATCCACATCTGTAATACGTTTCCCATAATATTTCCACCATATATGTACATTTTTTGATCAGAGACCTCAACAAGGTCAACTTAACTGCACACATGAAAAATTTCCGGAACCAGACAGTTCATGTTTAGCAATAAGAAAACATTCTCAAAATTCAAAATATATGGATGTAATGTTATGACTTAAAGATTCACTAGGCAACGTTATTTTAAAAAATTAGATTTAAAAATTCTTGAAAACTTGCAAAGACACACTTATACAACACTGGCTGATAACCCAGCGTAGCCCAGGGTATGTATTTATTCCAATCCTGTATTAGAGGGACCTCCCTTATGGAGTACTGCGAAGTTGTTACCATGGCAACCTCTACTGTGCTGTACAGTAGAAGCCATTTTAGGGCACAACAGGCTGTATCTTAACAGAACCTGAATCCAAAATGCATACTATCACTGTCAAAAGTACTGTGACTTGACACTATAGATATAATTCAGTCCTTTTCATTCTAGCGACCCAGGCATTCTGGAGTTATGCTGGAACGGACATACACGGACACAAACTACTGACACACACACACACCGAGGAGTGTTAGGGGTGTCTTACCCCCACCGTATTTGTTTCCAGAGAGTAAGTCATCTGTGCAATAAATTTGGTTGAAATAGCAGTAGACTTATATACCGCTTCATAGGCCTTTCAGGCCTCTCTAAGCGGTTTACAGAGAGTCAGCATATTGCCCCCAACAATCTGGGTCCTCATTTTACCCACCTCGGAAGGATGGAAGGCTGAGTCAACCCTGAGCCGGTGAGATTTGAACCGCTGACCTGCTGATCTAGCAGTAGCCTGCAGTGCTGCATTTAACCACTGCGCCACCTTGGCTCAAAATTGCTTGAGGCTTTCCAGAGTTATGCTGGAACACACAAACACAGACACACACAGCCATTTTTATATACAGTAGATAGATAGATAGATAGATTTGGACATGACTTTTTTGTTCTGGTCACTGCTCTTCTTAGACTTTGTCTAAGACTATAGAATATAGAAAGCTAAATATAAAGTAGAGACCACACAGCCCTCCCAAACTCCCTTTTCACTGACAGAGGCACCACGGGTCGATCCTATTTGCAGGGCAGCCCTGGAGGCCAGATCTAATCACCCCGCGGGCCACATCCAGCCCCCGGGCCTTGAATTTGACCCTCCTGATCTAGGAGCCACCTGGCAGAAATCAATCAATCCAGCTGAGATGATTTGCAGTTTCTCCCTCCTAAAAATATTAGGAATGAATATACAGTATGTGAGTTTATGTACCTATAGTTATGCCCAGTGGTGGGTTTCAAAAATTGTTCGAACCTACTCTGTGGGTGTGGCCTCCTTTGTGGGAGTGGCTTGCCACCCATGTGACCAGATGGGAGTGGCTTGCCATCCATGTGACCGGATATGAAGATGCCAACGACACTTGTCAGAACCACCTTAAATTACCTCACACCCAGCACTGGCATGCATAAGAAGATGATGTAAACTTGTTTTTTAAAAGGCATCTTTGGTTTGCGTTAAAACAACTTCAACACACGCAATGTTCTGATTGCACCACAAACGCAGTAGTCATCCTTACCTTTCACAGAGGCACGGAGTTTTATAAATATGAGCATGATAGTGTAGAATAATCATATCCAAGGACCAGTGGTGGGTTTCAAAAAATTTTGGAACCTCTTCTGTAGGTGTGGCCTGCTTTCCGGGTCCACTGGTGGAACCTCTTCTAACCGGTTCGGTAGATTTGACGAACCGGTTCTACCAAATAGGTGCGAACTGGTAGGAACCCACCTCTGGTTATGCCTGAATAACATTTGGTCACCCTCTTATCTTTCTTAGTAATCGCTGAGGGAATTCTTTCTGCTGTTAAAAAAACATGCTGGTATCAGTGAAAGTATGACTACAGAACCTCTTAACATTTAAAAAAAAAGAAACTGCCAGTATTTCATAGCGTCTGAGATGATGGATAGTACTTTCACAATAAAAGGCATCTTTCCTCTCATTTACCAATGTTCCATTTTTATTTTAAACAATGTTTTTCTTCTTTTCACCAGGTGAGTTGTCATTTCTTTTACCCAATGGCCTCCATTATCTCATTTCCACTCTGTCTGATCCATGTGCATCTGACAAAAGAGACTACTGCAGACCAATTAGTGTCTAAACTTTCCACAATAGCTATTTTTGTACGTTTAGTAACACAAGCACGAGGCAAAAAAAAAAAAAAGTCTTCCTGGCAGTCAAAACACAGCCTTATAACTCAAGGTTTCTCAAGCTTGGAAACTTTAAGATCAAGGGTGAAATCAACTTACCTTCGCTACTGGTTCTCAAATGTGAGTGCACAGGCCACCTCTGGCATGCGCAGGACCTACAGCATGCGCAGGATGTCTGGGAGGGTGGGCGGAGCCTCCCGCCACTACTAGTTCACCCGAATCGGATAGAACCGGCTGAATTTAAGATCCGTGGACTTCAACTCCTAGAATTCCCCTGCCAGTTGCCAAGGTTGAGAAAACTTGTTATAATAGTTCTGACACATTCAGTTTAATCACATCTATCACAGCAATACATACATACATACATACATACATACATACATACATACATACATACATGTAGTCCTCAACTGGAAACAAACTCACTGGAGAAGAGCTTAATGCTGGGAAAGGCTGAGGGCAAAAGAAGAAGGGGACGACAGAGAATGAGGTGGCTGGATGGAGTCACCGAAGCAGTCAGTGTGAGCTTAAAGGGACTCCAGGGGATGGTAGAGGCCTGGAAGGCCTGGAGAAATGTTGTCTGTGGGGTCGCGATAGATCGGACATGAGTTCGCAACTAACAACAACCAAGTCCTCAACATATGACCACAATTGAACCCAACATTTCTGCTCTTAAATGAAACATTTGTTAGGCGGGTTTTGCCCCATTTTACGACCTTTCTTGCCACAGTTGTTAGGTGAATCGCCGCAGTTGATAATTTAGTAACCCAGTTGTTAAGTGAATCTGGCATCTCTGCTGACTTTGCTTGTTGAAAAGTTGCAAAAGGATCACATTTCTGACCATAAGCAATGGTCATAAGTATGAGTCTGGTGCCAAGCATCTGAATTTTGATCACATGATCAGGGGGATGCAACAAATTTCGCTGTGCAAAAAATGGTCATAAGTCACTTTTTTCAGTGCCATTGTAATTTTGAATGGCCACTAAATGAACTGTTGTAAGTGAAGGACTAATTGTACAAACATACATAGTATACATACATGCATACATTTCCCTGGTGTCTAATGTCAAGCTATGCCATCTGTAGTTGCCAAGTCTTCTTTCTTATTATTATTATATTGAATATATAAGAATATATAATATATTCTTATTATATTGAAAATAGGAAAGAACATTTGCCCTCTGTAGTCCTTCATGAACCCTCAAGTGTCACAGTAAATGAGATAAATGTGACAAAAGGAATCCAAGGTGACATCTACAAAGTCCTTTGGGACTCTCAGATGAAACCGTTTTGATCCTAGACTCTCAAACTCGTTAGCCATGAATTCCTGACCTTGGTTTTCCACTCCTTCACTTTTTAGTATTCTGCTTAGTTCCTCTTCAGAGAGAATAAGAACTGAAGAACTCCACCTCCTCTGTCTATCCTGTTATTATCCAACTACCATCTCCTAACATGCCCAGTCATGCCCCTGCTTTCTTTTATGGCTGACATATTGGGGGGGGGGGGGGAATCAAAAGTACTTTTGTTACACATCCCTTTATTACTCTAAGTTCCTTTTGTGGTATAGATCAGTTACAGCCCAGTAAATCAGGAAGAACTGACCTGAATCTTTTCTAAGCACTGTCCTGCTTTGCAGAATTCAAGGAATGATTCAACCCTCTTTGCTTATGTAACAGTTCTTGCCTATTTCCTTCATAGTCATCTCCTGGACTTTCTTTCTTTTTAATAAATTTGTACTGATTTTTTTTTTGCAAAGAACAAGCACAAACTAATAAAAAGAAAACAGAGAAAGAAAAAAAAAAGAACCTCAAAAGTGCAGAGAGAAAGATTTAAAAAATAAGAAGGAGCTTCTGATTTCCTTTGCCGTGAATATAATTACAATTACAAAGTTATCTCTTACTCTATGATTGCAAAAGGATGCGTTCTTTTCTATTATCCCAGGTTTTTTTCCCAATCGTCAAGCGCAGAAATCATAAGAAGGCTATAAGGCAAAGGTGTCAAACTCGCGGTCCATGGGCAGGATGCATCACACCAGGGGTGGGTTTCTCGCCCCGTTCCAACCGGTTCGGTTGGAATGGGGCCGGCGGCGTCCTCGTGTACGCGCACAGTGCACGCATGCGTACTAGCATCTGTGTGATGCGCCAGCTGCTCCTGGAGGATCGCGCAGGTGCTTCCTGCGCATGTATGCTTCCTGCGCATGCGTGGAAGCGCAGAACTCGTCAAAACCGGGTAAGGAGCGTGGGCGGGCAGGTGCGCCCTTCGCCGTTCCCGGAAGTTACTTACTTCCGGGTTCGCCGACCAACCGGTTCGCGGGGACCGCCGCGAACCGGTTGAAACCCACCCCTGCATCACACGCTGGTTATACCCACCCCCAGTTTAGCAAAGGGGAAAGAAGTCACAATAAGTCATATGACAGCAACGTGATGCCGCAGGTTTGACACCCCTGCTTTAAAGGGTTTCCTTTCAGCCATAAATGTAGATGTTCCTTTTTCTCTAATCACCAACCATTTCTCCTTTGAGGGTATTGTCAAACTTACTCCTTGACTCCACATCGGTTAGCAACAGCTGCTTCTTCTGCCTCCAGCAAGAGGGATGAGGAAAAAAGAACATGCATCAATCAGTCTATCTTGCTGTTACACAAATAATTTTTATTTGTTTATTATTATCTGCCTTTATTATTATTATTTTTATAGCACTAGCACTTACAATTATACAAGACTCCATAGTGCTTCACAGCCCTCCTGTTGTGGCCTGCCAGCAGCCAGCAGAGCTGGCAGCAGATTCGGACAGTGAGGAGGTTGGGGAGGAACATGGCCAGTCCTGGAGTCTGGGGAAGGCTCTGATGAGGGCTCTGCGTCAGAGGCAGAGATGGGGCCTGGGCCATCTGACAGTTATCAGCTGCCTTTGGAGTCAGACATCAGTGTTGCAGATGAACAGCTGGAGCCTGTTCCCAGTGTGCACATGCGCAGAGTTGCCAGACAAAGGGAACAGCTAAGGAACAAGGATCGACTTGGGAGTAAGGCCACAGGTGGATGGTGAATGGCCCCTCCCAGAGGAAATAAAAGAGGAGCGAAAGGGGAGTGGAGTTTGCAGGAGTTTGCAGGAAACAATTACTGCATTCTTGCCAAGTATTGCGGCATCTGAAAAATACCGGCTTGGCCACTCTCCAAGCCTGATAAAGGTTGGTAATTGTGAACTATTTTGAAAGACTGTGAAGAGGAAAGACTTTGCTGGAGAGGAATTCACTGTAAATTAAATAAAAGGGGTTTATCAGGACAAGGACTCAGCTCCGTGCTGCTTGGGAAGCCTAGGTCAGAACACCTCTCTGAGCTGTGTGCAGAGTCAGCAAATTGCCCCCAAACAATCTGGGGCCTTGTTTTACCGACTTCAGAAGAATGGAAGGCTGAGTCAAGCTTGAGCCAATCAGGAATAAATTGTTAAATAACACAAGACAGCAAACCTACTTAATACTCCTTCCTCCTCCTTCCCCCCCCCCCCCAATAACAACAACCCTTTGAGGTAAGGGAAGGTGACTGGTCTAAAGCCATGATATAGGCTTGCCTTTTTTTACTGAAATCCCTCTCTGCTCTTTTAAACATAGCTCTGCCATGATATTACATTCTACCCCGACTGCCATTCTTACAATAAAACCTCTTAAGCCGTACAATAGTTATTTATAACCTACCTTTTGTTTATTCAACCAGCTGGAACATTAGGTGGTTGTCTTCCACCACAAAACCATTTTTAGGTTAAAATTGACCCTCCCCCAGTTATCTGTGGGCAAGTCCTAAAATTAGCCAGATTGAGCATCCATGGCTGTTATAATTTAAACTTCAACAAGGTGTGCGAACGACTGAGAACAACTGCTGGAGGTATCTGGTCTTCAGAAGGAAGAGGTAACACCTTTGCTTCTTCTATCCTACAAAAATCTTCCTTCTCCCCTGATTAGGCTAAGCGCAATCTTTCTGCATCTGCAAATGTATGACCTATCTTGAAAATGCTGATTAAAAGGAACTTGAACTAGGCATTAACCTGATTGAATTACTCAGATTGATTAAACAGATATTTTGCTAGAAGGAGCTGAATTGCCTTTAAAACAAACCCAGTTGACTGGATCATAACCTTTCTTTTAACCCAACCATGCAGCCAACTATAATTATCACCAAGTCCAAGGTGATATTAATTGTGTTCATTAAAAATGAAGGGATTTGAACTCCAAAGCATAAGGAGTATGAAGTGAATAGGTTAATTAGAAGGATAAATGAAAGAATAAATAGAATCTGGGCAAATATGTTACTCTTCATAGTATTATATAATTATTTGTAAATATCTATCAGCATTTTATAAATCATTTGTTGTATTGGCTAATTGTTGTATTTGCGGTTTGGGAAAAGATATTTTGAACTATCTGCTGGCCTAATGAATCTAACTGCTACTGGTTATGTATTTATTTATTTTATTGTTGGTATGATTTATATTGGAGGGACTGTTATGTTTTAGATTTTCATTAATATATTGTTAACATTTTGCTAAGATACGTTCAGATTAGCCGTTAGTTTAAGTGAGCAGGTTTTATGAGACTAGGAATACAATCCTTATTTAAAAGAACTCCCACTAATCCGTGCTACGAAATTAGTATGCATAAGATTGTAGTCTGAATAATTTCCTTCTTCAACAGTTCTACTATTTTATTCACTTATTTATCTATTTTATTATTTATTCATTCATTCATTCAATTACTATAGTCACCCAACTCAATCAAGTAATTCAAGTGGGTGTCTTATCTATCTATCTATCTATCTATCTATCTATCTATCTATCTATCTATCTATCTATCTATCTATCTATCTATCATGTATCTATCTATCTATCATGTATCTATCTATCTATCTATCATCTATCTATCTATTGCATTTAGAAACTGCAACTCTGGGTGGTGTACAAATAAGACATAAAAACATAAAAGCTATATTATCTATCTATCTATCTATCTATCTATCTATCTATCATCTATCTAGGGGGCAGTTATGCACTTTTAGTATTTATTATTTATTATTGCAGCTATGCAATTGCAATTAGGCAATTTTGTGGATTTAAATAATCTGAAGTAGAATAAGGCCACCTTATGTCCTTGTCATTTTGGATTAGACCTCCCCGCTAGCTATGCTGACTGACATGGATGGATAATTGAAATTCAGTGGATTTTGGAAGATATCAGACTGCTTGGTCCCAAAGTAGACAAACATTTCTGTTAAATATTTATGAGTTTTATACCTTATGCAATTTTGTGTGTGCCTACCTACTTAGATAGCCAAAGCATCCATTGCCCTGATCACCTGGACGTTTTTGGATATCCAACACTAGACGTTTTTAAGAAGATGTTGGATATCCATTGGTCTGAAGAGGTGTAGGGTTTTCTGCCTAAGCAGTGGGTTGGACTGGAAGACCTTCAACGTCCCTTCCAACTCTGTTATTCTATTCTATTCTATCTGAATCCAACCCATGGAGTAAGAAATCTTACTTTCAATCTACATCAGACGTTATCTGACATAAATCAAACCATAACTCAACCATATAGTTCACAGCAATTTTTGCAACGTGGAACAGTTATGGAGAACTATGGCTTAGTTAGTATGCTGTTGTGAACCCAGTAATTGGAGACAGGGATGTATATGTCAAATCTCCACTTAATTAGGGAAAATATCCTTATCAGATACCTTATCTGAAGGGTCAGAGAGCCATGTCTTCTTCACTTACCTCACCATGCACAGGTTAAAAGTTGGAAGGACCTACAAATGCCGAAGAAGGCAATCAAAGATGTAACAAATCAATGAATACATGGTGAAATCTATCCCATTGCATTCTATTCTATTCTATTCTATTCTATTCTATTCTATTCTATTCTTTACATGTGGATTCCACTTGCCTCACTGAATCAGTTTATCAAAAGAAGAAATTGAATGCTAATGATACTTAAACATAAAAATAAAAACATTCTGGAGCTAGCTGGCTGACTAACATGAAACAGTAAACAGTATGGTGTTTTCTTCTTTATCCTTAGAGAATTCTTAACATGAAAGCTGTCCTGCTATATTTTTGCTTCTGCAGCCTTACTTGGGCACAGTCAGTAAGTATTCGTAATTTTAAGCAGCAGTCTTAAGCATACTTCTGAAGAATTTGTATGTTTTATATGCAATAGGCTTCTTTATATCTCTACTCTGAACACTGTTATATGAAATGTGGCATGTACGTTCCTCTTGGTGCTTGCAAAGAAAGGGTTTTTTTCGAGATGACCATCAGTTGGCAGTTCGGCGATTCAAATACCTAGTGCCACGTAATGGGATGAGCTCCCATTACGTGTCCTAGATTCTGCCAATCCAGCAGTTCGAAACCAAGTAAAAATGCAAGTAGAAAAATAGAAACCACCTTTGGTGGGAAGGCAACAGCATTTCGTGCGCCTTCGGTGTATAGTCATGCCGGTCACATGACCACGGAGACATCTTCAGACAGTGCTGGCTCTTTGGCTTTGAGCACCATCCCCTAGAGTTGGGAATCACTAGCACATATGTGCGAGGGGAACCTTTACCTTTACATAAGGGGATTATTATAATAGGATTTTTCTTGTCCCAAGATTGTCAGTAACTAGAAACAGCACTGATTAAATGATATTCTTTGCAGTCTCCCTAAATTGATTAGTGGTTGCATTAATTTGGTTGAAAGGTTCACTCCATATTATGCTCAGCAGTTGAAATAGAAATTCAGAGGATCGCAAGGGGGCTTCAGATTGCTTTGTGAGGGTTGACAGAATGCAAAATGTATAAAATGGAAGTTTCCTTAATTTACATTGAAATTCAGTCAAATTCAATTTTTATTCTGACTCTGTCCTGGTTACAACCAACTTTTGTAGCACATTATCTCAGCCCTCCAAAATTTGTGCACCTTACTTTGAGCACAAGACGTGAAATTATTAACTTTAATTGTCTCCTCCATTTTCTTCCAGGAGCTTCAGACCCATTACAGAAAAGGAAAGCAGAAATGTATTGGGGAACATCAGGTACGTTTAACAATCACTGTGACAAAAATATAGTTTTCTCTATTTCTTGCTAATGAAGATAGGTAGGTAGTCCGCAACTTACAACTGTAATGGAGCCTGCCCATTGTGGTCAAAAGGAGTGATGTCTAAGTGAAATGGCCTCACTTAATGACCCTGACTCCCTATTCTTCCTGATGCAATTGATGTGATTGTTTAAATAAGCATGCTGGGTGTTCAATGGGGTTGTGGCCTGCCAGTGGCCAGTGCAGCTGACAGCAGATTCATCAGTGAGGAGGTAGGGGAGGAACATGGGCCAGTCCTGGAGTCTGGGGAAGGCTCTGATGAGGCAGAGAGGGGGCCAGAGTCACATGCCAGTTATCAGCTGCCTTCAGAGTCAGACATCAGCAGGGACGTGCAGTCACTAGAGGCAAGGGAGGCGGAGCCTCCCCAGTCTCCTGAGAGAAAGGAAAGAGTTTTAATTTTTTTTTTAATGAATTAAAGCCAGGATAGTTGCTACCAGATTTCAAGTCACAGTGGCTTGGTGTCTGCTCTCAGTGTTAACTAGGAGGAGGCCAGAGAACTTGGGGCCTCTTTTGCTTAAGGAATTTTTCGCCTTTTAAAAGTTAAGGCGGAGTTAAAAAGCAAAAGATTTAATATGCAAAAGAGGCACTGATTCTCCCGCCTCCTGATCTGGGAGCAGCGAATCATGTCTTGCACTTGAGTAACTGCGCAAGTGCAAGAGTGATTCTGGAGAGGATTTTCTTTCACCAGCCGCCATTTCTTCTGCAGCACCGAGCGGGGAGGACGAGGAGGAGGAGGAGGAGAAGAGCGGTGAGCCCTTGTGGATGGCTGGGGAGGGACTCACCGCTCTTCTCCCAGCCAGCCAGCCACTCACCCCCACCCAACCTGCTCCCTGCTTGGCCGGCCAGCCGGCACAAAGACTCACCGCTCTTCTCCTCCCAGCCAGCCAGCCACCCGACCTGCTCCCAAGAATGTCAGCGGGGACGGAGGAGGCGGGGGGCGAGGCGGCAGAGGCGAGAAGCAACACCCCCGCCCCTGTGTCCGACAGGCATCTCGCGTTTATGTCCATCATAAACGAGAGAAGCCTGTCGGACACAGCGGCGGGGACGTTGCTTCTCGCCGCTGCCGCGCTCTTGCCTCACCAACGGTATCCCTCACCGCACGTCACTGGACATCAGTGAGGCAGACACACAGCTGGAATCTATTCCCAGTGTGTGCATGTGCAGAGTTGCCCGAATCAAACAATTCCCTGTCAAAAGCAATAGCACTTAGACTTATACACCATTTCATGTTGCTTTAAAGCCCTCTCTAAGCGGTTTAGAGAATCAGCATATTGGCCCCAACAATTTGGGTCTCTATTTTACCGATATCAGAAGGATGAAAGGCTGAGACAATCTTGACTGGTTAGGATCAAACTACTGGCAGTTGGCAGAAGTAGCCTGCAATACTGCATTCTAACCACTGCACCACTACGTCAAGATGGAGTCATATGTGTATCTCTTCTGAGTTATCTCAATGAGAATAGTTTTTCAGTGATAGAGAAAGTGATGCCATGTCTTTTCCAATAAGGAAGCAATTCTGCTACTGTGGCAGCTGGAATGTTGAAGAGTTCAAAATTCATTTCAAGTATTTCAAGTGGTTCTAACAAGGCATTATGTATTTATTTGCAAGTTTCTTGGATTTTTAAAAATTCATTTATTTTAATGAAACAATGAGGATATAATAAAAACAGCAGTAATTTTCTTTCCTAAAATTTGAGATTATTTTAACTGAGTTCACTAAAATCTTATCAGATTTGATAAACTCCTGAGATGTACAGCATTTAAAAATATTGTTTTGGTGCCTGTACTAGGAACTCTCTCTATATAAAAGCCAAGTGCCATTCACTCATCACGAAATCTCCAGAAATGTAAAGTCTACAAACTTGAAATTTGGCACATATGTTCCTCTTGGCTTCTAGGTTCTTGTTAAGAAAGGGTTTTTCGAAATGACCACCAGATCATTAGTATTTCTTATACAATAATTAACATGCTCTGATGCTAAGGAGTTTTACTCCCCCTCCCCACCTGAAAAGAACTCTGTTCCAACTGCCAGTTGCATCACATTCTGTTACCTCAGTTTCAACTGGCAGACATTCCATTCCCTCACTCAGGAGTGGTCTGGGGCTCCTTACAGTACTGAATGTCGGTACCCCACCAAAATGTCTATGCCTTCCACCTATGGAACTGCTTCCGGACTCAAGGTGGCAGGAGCGATATTCCCTTATCAATCACCGACCACCACTGAGCCAACAGATTGTGCACCAAATTTCTCCTGCATTGCCCGATCACATAGTTTCATCGCGAAGCATGGGTATCCAGCTAGTTTTACATATTTCTAAAACAACAAAACCAAGTCTGGGGGTGAAAGAGGATTAAGTCTGCCATCTAGTGGTTCTAATAATTTCCAGAAAAATTGAGAAAAGTTAAATTTGTAAAAAAAAAAAAAAATGATACAAACTACCACCTTAGAATTGAAACTTGAATGTGCCTATTTGTGATCACCAATGCTGATGATAATACAACATTGGTTTCTGTTTTATTTTTCTCCTTCCCATGGCAGAAATAAATAGAAATCAAAGCTGAGGAAAGTGACTTGATGCTTTCAAGTCAAAAGTATTGTAGGGTATAAGTTGACGCCTTCTATTCTTAAAATCTAAAAAAAAAATGCTTCTAACGCTTAATTTCTCTTGTCCACAGATAACAGTCAAAAGTCGTCATTCCAAGCATGGGTTTTACATATTCAATTATATGTATTCCTCCTCAAAGCCAAACAATCAAACACAGATTAAGGTAAAATGATATTTTCATTTGTGCATTTTTTCCCCTTTATCTCCATCTTTATCGTCACTTTTATGCCAAGGCTGTATAATTTCATTCAAGAACTGCTATGTACTGTAGATGCCACATCTACTATCTGTAAAGCAGGCTTGATTCGCAAGGTAGCGATAGCTGTTTCTAAAGTTTAAAGTCTCGCAGGGAAAATATTTTACAATTGACCCCAGCAAAAAGTGATTTTAAAAAGGGGGGGCAGGTTTCCTCATTTAGTAAAGAAAGGTAATGTCCTTTCTTCCCAGCAGTGCTTCCCACTACTACAACATCCCCATGTTGTATTCAGGTGTTTTTTTTAATAAAAAAAAGTCCGTGGGGAGTTTTGGGATCAGGGATGGGAAGAAGCAGGGGTGGGCTTCAAAAATTTCAGCAATGGGTTCTCTGCTCAGTTGCTGGGTGGGTATGGCCTAGGTAGACAAGGCCTAGTTGGCCTCCTGCACCGGGGGGGGGGGCATTTTTGCCTTCCCCAGGCTGTGGAGGCTTTCCTTGAGACCCTGGGATGGTGAAAACATCATCCCTAGGCTGCAGGGGCCTTTAGGAGGCCTGTTTTTCCCTCTCCCCAAGCCTCCATACAGGCCCTGCACTTACCTCACATCCAAAACAGGCCGCATGGAGCAGTGGTGGGATTCAGCCGGTTCGCACCTATTCGGGAGAACCGGTTGTTAACTTTCTAAGCAGTTCGGAGAACCGGTTGTTGGAAGAAATCTCCTTTTGTTTTTTCCCACTTTACAGGGCTAATCCTGTAAGGAAGGCAGGAAGGAAAGATTCTGGTGGTGTTTCTAGCCTAATCTTTATTGCCCTGCTTACAGAAACTGCCTCTCCAGTTATTTCCATTGTAACAACTAAGGTTCATCGACCTGAGTGACATTGACTTGGCCACGCCCACATAGCAATAGCAATAGCAGTTAGACTTATATACCGCTTCATAGGGCTTTCAGCCCTCTCTAAGCGGTTTACAGAGTCAGCATATCGCCCTCACAGTCTGGGTCCTCATTTCACCCACCTCAGAAGGATGGAAGGCTGAGTCAACCTTGAGCTGGTGAGATTTGAACCGCTGAACTGCAGATAGCAGTCAGCTGAAGTGGCCTGCAGTACTGCACCCTAACCACTGTGCCACCTCGGCTCTAAACATGATCACATGACCACCGAGACCACCTACCCAGCTGGTCATTAGAGCAGAGAACTGGTTGGTAAATTATTTGAATCCCACCACTGGCGTGGAGACTCTCGGGATGGCACGGGCGGGGCATGGTGGGCAGGCAGACTGAACATGGAACTTTCAGAATCTATATGTAGCCTGCAGACCAGAGATTCACCTCTCTAAACCATTGTTTTCTCTTTCCAACAAAAGAAACTGGTGTACAACCATTCTTATCTGTGTAGGCAATTAGCAAGCTGGAGGAGAAAATAAAAGCGCGAGAAATAAAATGAGCAGCGTTTCATTCACAATACCGTCGCCCTGAAAAGTTTGAAGAGTTTTGCACGCTGGACTGGAGAGTTCTAGAGTTAGGTTATCAATCAAAACAATTACTATTAGAGTATTTGGAAGCAAAAAGAAAGGAAACACAGAAACACCACACCCTAGCAATGGTATTTATTTGTTTTGTTGGAAGAAATGTCCATCTGCAGTCCGTTCCAAGTGGGGAGAAAAACACTGAAAACATGGTGGCTGTTTGGATAGATGGTTTGAATGGTGGATAGGACCACATGGTTCGAGGGGGGAAATGGGGGGTCACATGCCTTGAAGATCTTGAAGGAAAAAAAAGAGAAGAGAGTCTGAGAGAGCCTGAGTTTTATACCTTCTCTTGGGCCCCGCCTTGGAGCTTCCTGTTCCTGTGTAAGAAATGTATTCTGATTGGTGGTCAGACTCCCAGGGGTGGGGATCTTAGCTAACTTTGTAGGCTGTCTGTCTTTTGAGTCCCAAGCTTGGTTGAACTGTTGCTGGGTGATGATGTAATGAAAGGGCTTTGGGATTCCTATTGTGGCTCTGCCTGAAGGAAGTAGATCTTTGTTATGTAGAACAGACTGACCCAGGACCTAATGGCCCATTGACAAAGGTGTGTTTGTGCGGTGAGTTTCTGCCTCCCTTTCTGCCCTTTTAATATTTCCTAAAATATTTACTTTTCTAGGAGAAGGGTGAGTGCTAACTTCCTACAGTTTTTTTTAAATCCAAGTTGAACTATTTCTCTGGAAATAACTAGAGATAGTAATTTCACCACTCTGTTCCTTACAACTTATCTTGGCCTTAATGATTAATAATGTCTTTGCTCACTGTTAACAATGAGCCAGATAATGGCGTTCTCTTGCCAAAATAACCTTTTTTTTTTTTTAACTTTTTGGGGAAATGCAACTTAGAAGGAAGACAATCTGCATATTTCCAATCCCATTCCTGATCCTGTGCTGGAATCCAGAGATCTGGTTGACAATCATACTGAAATCGAACAAGAGACAAATCACCAGCAAAAGCCTTTAACTGAAATGGGAACTAACAGCCTGGAAAGAACTCCTGAAAACAATCAGGATTTGATTGGACATCATGGGAACATTAGAAAGTGGGATTTGGACCAGTGTCCCCTGGAATTTTTTGAAGATAAAAGAAGGAATGAATTTTCTACTGGAGATATGACTGGTGAAATAGAAGGAAGCGGGCATCATTTCCCTGACCGTCATGCTGTCACGACTGGTGATAAGGACCACGAGGAAGACAAAAACTACCAAGTCCTAATGAAAGAGAAAGAACCTCATTTTTGGGAGGCCAACAATAATAAGTCATCAAAACAGAGTGATATCAAAATTGGAGCAAAAGAAAACGATGTCATGATCTCTCCAGAAATAAACATTTCCGTGCCTAAGAAAACTAAGGACCCTCAAAGGAAAGATGACTCAAAGGCCTTTCTGAAAGGGTCAACTGAGCCAGACAAAGGTGAAAGCAATTCCATCGATCTGTTACACAAGGGCAAAAAGGGCAGAGAAATGTCCAAATTAGCTAGCCATCTTGACGTACGAAGCAATCTTTCTACAGAGTTCCTGGAGAAAATTGAACCCATAAGAACCGGAAACAATGACATTCATGTTTCAAAGTCTAGTGGAATTAAAGCACCTAATGAAAAGAGCATTAGCAATGCAACAGTGCGCAAGAAAGAGGGAGGTGAGGACACTCTTATCATTAGGAAATTGGACAGGCCAATGAATACCTCTAAAATTAGCGAGCCACATGAAGAGGTTGGAGTGAACGTCGATATCGTTCGTAACAGCCGTGTGCAAGAAACTAATGTTAACAAGGAACGTAAGAAAGATGGAACAATTGCAGATGTAATGAGGGGGCAGTCCAACAAAGACATGGAAGTCCCTTCCAGTACACACGAAAAGGATTATGGGAAAGTTGATGTCAGCGGAAGACTAATAAATAAAAAGGTTAGTCCAGATAAAACAAACAGAAATCAAGTTACATTGAAAGGAAAACTCCATAGTCTTCTAAATAGATTTGAAGCGACCAAACCATCCCTGAAGGGTGAAGTTACTTTCCATACAGGAATTTCTGGCAATGGAAGAGCGGATCCTAACGCAAAAGAGCAAAGCAAGAAAATTACCCTTAACGTTGACTTCACCAATGAAAAACCTAAAGAAGATGTTGGTTTCCCCCAAGCGTTTCGAAAAGAACTTGCCAATGGTGAAAAGATCAACAGAAAAAATTATACCTCTGGATCACTGAATGATCCCGAAGGGAACAAGAAAAGTCAAGAGAGATTAGGTGTTACATTTCAAGCCATGGATAACGCTAACAAAGAAAATCCTAATTTCCATGTAGGCGCTGGAATTGTTGCAGGACTCAAGAAGAGTAATACTATAGAACCTTCCAACACAGAGGCAGAATATCACGGGGGGAAAGCCAATGAATACAACAAGGGCCTTCCTTTATCTCATGGATCTCATAATATACAACATGCTGCTGATATTCCAAAGAAGGGTCACCTCGAAGCTCAGGGACATTTTTCAGCCACCGTGAAGAAAAAAGTTCCAAAGGGAGGCAAAACATCTGCTGAAGTTAGTACTGGAAGACACAGAAGCCATGCAGCTAAGCAGCATCACAGACATGACGTTTTGAGGAAAAGGAAGAGTCGGCGTAATAAGAAGCACTCATCGGGGAAGAAAGTCCATGGAAGTGACAGCAGCCAATCCTCTGAGAGTAAAGAAAATAGCCGGAATGACAGTCGCCAATCCAAAGATTATCAGAATGACCAGCTGGATAGTTATCAGTCATCCGAAAGTGTTGAAATTGACCTGTCAGCTGAGAGGAATCTGAGTGACCATCATAGCCACGTGGAAGAAGCCTCTCAAGAAAGTTCCAAGGAGCTCAGAAGCAGTGATTAAATTTGTTTTTTCTTTAAAAAAATAACACCAATTACACTTGATAAATATATAATCTATATTTGTGGTGAGATCAGCAGCAAGTAAACTTATTGAATTTAATTAATTAATTAAATTTAATACGGATATTAAATTATATATATGAAGTAATAACTATGAAGTGGCTAGGATTTCAGCTTGACTTGGAAAGATATACATCTATACAGTGGATGGATTCAGCCAGTTCGCACCGGTTCAGGCAAACCAGTTGTTAAATTACCACCCTCACCCTGCTATCAAAGCGAATCCATTGCGCTGCAATGGAGAAATGGGCACAGAGCAGCTGGCACTAAGGAAGGAGAAGGCTGCTTTCCCTCTTTCTTCTCCCTGCTCCTCCTCCTCCCCTCATGTCAGCTGCTCCATTGCCCGTTTCTCCATTGCTGTGTGGCGCAGCGCCCTGGATCCACTTTGATAGCGGGTGTATTTGTAATTTAACAACCGGTTCATCCAGGGTCAGGTTGGTCATTGCGGGAGGCTCTTCCTGCATGTGTGGCGGAGCTGGAGGACAGGGATGGGCAGTGGTGGGTTTCAGATTTTTTTAGAACCTCTTCTATAGGTGTGGCCTACTTTGTGGGAGTGGCTTGCCAGCCATGTGACCGAGTAGGAATGGCTTGGCAGTCATGTGACTGGGTGGGCATGGCCAACTTGTAAAATATGGTGAAACTCACTTAACAACACTCTTGCTTAGCAACCAAAATGTTGGCACAGAAACTCTGGGAGTTGAGGCACGCAAGTCTTAAAGCTGTCAAGTTACAAAACCCTTGCACCCCTAACTCTTTAGGAAAAAAACCCAGGGGTGTTCAAAGTTGACAGCGTTAAGACTTGTGGACTTCAATTCCCAGAATTCCTCCTCTCGCTCTTCATCTTGATGATGGGCGGATGGGTGGGGGGAGGGAGCTGGAACCGGTTCTAAACGGCACGGTAGATTTGTGGAACCTTTTCTATAGAAGAGGTTAGAACTGGCAGGAACCCACCCCTAGGGATGGGCCATGTCTCCCATGACAGCAGGAGTGGTATTTACTTGCCTTCCCTACTGGCTTGCAAATATGAACGCATGTGTGCATGCGCTAAGTCTTTAGCTTTTGGCTAAAAAGGAGCCTAACTGGGATGATATAGAGCAAGGGCGAGTGGGCGGGGCCACCTGCGATTTCCTCTACCAAACCAGTCAAATACCAGCTCTTCATGACAGCCAACCTGACCCTGGGCAAACCGGTTGTTAAATTATTTGAATCCCACCACTGCATTCTATATCTTTTCAAGTCAAGCTTAAATCCTAGTCACTTCATAGTCATTTTATGATGGGGTTTTGTCAATAATACAGTTGCCCCTGCCTCCTTCCAGAATGTTTTTGGACTACCCAGTTTGGCTTCCAATGGTTGTCTCCTACCTAGGTACCACCCAAGTCTCACAATACGTAGTTATAAGACATCAAAGGCCAGGTTGGGGTCAGATCATTCAGACAAGGTCTGTTTTATGTCACTAACAGTCGACTCTTAAGTTGACTGCACATAATCAATCCATCTATTTTATATTGTCAGACTTAACAGTACTAATCTAGATATAGTTTTCCTATTGAGTTCAATGGAGCTTTCAGTCAGGCTTGGATATATGTGATGGCTGTCTAAAAGACATTATTAAAAGTCATAAATATTTAGTGAGATGCCTTCTTTAAAACAACAACAACAATAGAGATTAGTTGAAGGAAGGAGAGTCAAAACAAATCTATTGGCTTATTCATATAAATTGACCGATGTCCTTATAGAAGAGGTGGGATTTGGACCATAAGGCCATGATCACCGTCTTAGAGATTCCACCCCCAGCAGATTCCCATAATTCAGGACAAAAGAAGTTGACAAGTACAGTGTTTTCCCCAAAATAAGACAGGGTCTTATTTCTTTTGAACCCCCCCCCCCCCAAATATGACTTGGGCCTTATTATCAGGGGGGCTTATTGTTTTGGTGTTGCTGGTCAGCTTCTCTCTTGCGAGCAGTCTCCTGAAGAGCCAGACACAGCCTCAAGGGAGAATAGCTGTGTTGCGCTGTTGCACCAACGCAATACAGCCACCATGAGGTGACTACGCTCACGAGAAGCCACCCGGTAATCTCCCTTTTCAGCTGGGCAGAGTGCCATTCACTGACCAAGGGTATCCTGAAGGCGGCAAGCCGCGAGAGCTGGGGGGCGGGCAGAGCGCCACACGGTTTGGTGCCTTCGGAATACAGCTAGGTCAGTGAGTGGCGCTCTGCCTGGCCAGAAGGAGGGGTTATCTAAGGGGCTTATTTTCAGAGGAGGGCTTATATTTTTGCCCACCCGAAAAATATGGCATGGCCTTATTTTCAGGACATGTCATATTTTCGGGGAAACATGATAGAGATTGGTAACCGAATAGTCACCCGGGGGAAATGACTTCTTGAAAAAAAATTACTTGTCCAGTTGAAGCATTTCTACTCCATTAAATCCTTTAAAAGCATGGATGAAATCTATTCATTCCAATGTGTAAGTATAGGAAAACAGCTATGGCATTTATGTTCTTTGACTCCATATCAGGATACCAATGCAATCTTAATCCATACAACAGACATTCTAATTTTCTACCAATAAAACTATATTATGAAACCTTAGATATCTATCAATATATTATGAAACCTTAGATATCTATCAATTAAGATTTCTTAACAACTGATACTTCAGTGATATTGCCTATCAATAAAGAATTTAAGAACACCAACTTTTTGTCATTTTTGAAAATAATAATAATATACCCTCAAGTTGATTTTTTCCCCACTGACTTCAACACAACATCCTATGGCGATGCTGTAGGAAACAATCCAGGGAATCTCATCTGGCTATGAAAAGTTGAAAACAGACAGAATAAGAAGTAGCCTTAAAGTGATGTCCCTTCAAATAATTTTCAGGGCAGTGCCAGAAACAAAACTTTTCATTGATAAATAGGGCGAATCTTTTATGTTGCACTGATGAAGAAGCTTGGGAATGATCAGTCACACCTCTCATCTGATATCCATTTGTGTCATTGACTGTTACTCATGAGTGGGCGTGGCCAACTTGTAAAATGTGGTGAAATGCACTTAACAACGCTCTTGCTTAGCAACCAAAATGTTGGCTCAGAAACTCTGGCATTTGAAGCACGCAAGTCTTAAAGCTGTCAAGTTATAAGACCCTTGCACCCCTAACCCTTTAGAAAAAAAAACCCAGGGGTGTTCAAACTTGACAGCTTTAAGACTTGTGGACTTCAACTCCCATCTTGATGATGTGTGGATGGGCAGGGGGAGGGAGCTGGAACCAGTTCTAAACGGTAGATTTGTGGAACCTCTTTATAGAAGAGGTTAGAACTGGCAGGAACCCACCCCTGGACGACCAGTTCTACATCACCTTTTCAGTACTGTGGTAACTTCAAACAGTTGCGAAATGAATGGTTTTAATTCGAGGATGACAGACAGAAAGACAGACAGAAAGACACATTCCAGCAGCTTTGTTATGAAATTCCCCCCCCCCCCCGATTTCTGATAACTGTCAGGGTTCCAATAATAAATCCATGGCAAGCACTACTCCAAGGCAATTGAATTCCTCAAAGAATATTTTTGGGAAATATCCTACTGGCATATATCTGAAGACTCCTGTGGTTTTCACTTAATTAAAAGAAAAAGAGTTTCTCAAAACAATAAGTCACATGGTCCAATCATGGTGCGGTCTGACAATCAGGTAGCATCACCCTGCCTTCCTCCAGCCACGTGTGAGAATGTCCTTGGTTCCCAAGAGAAAGTATTTTGTTTTGGCTATAAGTTGCCTTCTATCTCAGATTCCCCCCCCCCTCTATCCCTCAGCTCCAGTGTGGCAACACTGAAGCGATCAAAATGGCTTCAATCAGGCCAGCTTCAGGGTTGACAATAACAAGATAGAATTTAGTAACTAGATATCAGTTTTAGGAGCCCTGGTGGTGCAGAGCAGTGGTGAGTTGCTAACTGGTTTACTACTGGTTTGCTCATGTTCTTACTCTCTCTGGCACGCACATTCACATGAGTTCGCAACACTTCTGCGCATGTGCAGAAGAGGGTGGGCGGAGTCTCCCGACGCTGGCACTACCCGTTCAGCCAAACCAGGCCAAACCAGGAGCAACCTACCTCTGGTACAGAGGTTAGAATTCAGTACTGCAAGCCAACTCTGCCCACAGCCTGCAGTTTGATGCCGACAGGGATCAAGCTGGGCCCGCCCACCCGCCCTTGTGTTTTACTGACCTATATCCTCTCAGCTGAGTCACACGGCACCCTTCCATCCTTCCGATATCGGTAAAATGAGGACCCAGATTGTTGGGCGCAATATGCAAACAACGTGGGCATTGTAAACCCACCCAGAGAGAGCTGTAAAGCATTATGGAGAGGTATGTAAGTCTAAGTGCTATTGCTATTGCGGGCTTCTCTGTTTCAGTCTTGCTCCCTCTGCTGGAAACTTGTCAACATGACAAATTAAGTTTATGAAAAGCTAATTACACAAAAGAAATTTGAAATGGGTCAGTTTCTATACCCATTGAACTGTGCCCTCTTTCACTACTAAATCAATGGTAAATAATTGTAGTTAATGTCTACCAATCTAAAAGAGGAAAGCAATGAACTTCACTCCTATCAGCCTGCTGAAAATGTTCAGTTTTATTAACCTGTTTGCCTCCCTAATAGCCCCCTTACTTTTCTTTTGCTGTGGTCATACCAGTGGTGGGTTCTGGACCCTGGCGTAGCCGGTATGCTGAGCATGGGGCCACGTGTCCTAGATGGGCATGCGTGCTGCACGTGCATGCACACCCCACTGCCCTGTGACACCCAGCTGTCCGGTGGAGGTCACGCAGGCACCGCATGCTGTGCGCGCGTGAGCAATGGGCCGGTTGCGGTATTAAACACCCATAGAACGCAGGTGGGCAAGTGGACCAAACAAGCCACTGTACTGGTCCAGTGGCCGCTTCTCCCGGCTACTACCAGTACGGCCGTACCGGGCCATACCACCCAGAACCCACCACTGGGTCATACATATAAAAGATCATGACTATCGAACATTAAGTGGATAGGGCCCATTTAGTTCTCAAAGACATATTTCTAAATCAAGGCAATGCTAGAGGCTGATACTTTTGCTTAGCAGCAAGACAACGTCCCTTTTCACATTCCCTCCGGAAATAGGGCGGCATACAAGTCGAATAAACCAACCAACCAACCAACCTTTCCCCACCCCCAAAAAAAGTGAAGAATTGTGTGGGGCACAGTGTTTAGTAGGTAACCAAGGGGATTCGTGGCACATGGTTTCCCCCTATGCTACAGTGGGGACCCCAAGGTTAAAGACAGTCCATATTTGGTCATTTTGTCCTGGGTTCAAATTACATAGTACGAGGGGTTGGATTTGATGGGTTCGAACTGGTTCGGGCGAACTGGTAGCTCCAAGAATCAGCCGGGAGCGAGCTGGTTTGCTCTGATGATCAGCTGGGCCCGTCCACCCGCCCTTGCGACCTATATCCTCTCAGCTGAGTCACGCGGCAGAGCGGATTGCTGTGCCTCAGCTGTTTCCTCCCCAGCAGTAATGTGGAAGGTAGGTTTTCTCAAAACTGCACAAACAACCAACCAGTTGTTATACAGTAGGATCCCACCTCCGCATAGTACTCATAACTAGGAATTTTACTTCAAGACTAAATGGTTATTTTTGACCAGCGCTCTCCGAACTCTGCAACTTTAAGACTTGTGGACTTCAACTCCCAGAATTCCTCATTGTGGGAGTTGAAGTCCACAGGTCTTAAAGTTGCCGTGTTTGGAGACCCCCGCCTTAGACCAAGCTACACCTACAGTGATGATAGCTCAGGGATGTCAGCACAGTCTGCCTAAGGAGCTTCTTTCAGGAAATCCCAAGATCAAACTTCAAACACTTTGTTTAAAAGCTGTGCTACTCTGTTAAATCAAGGTCTTTCTGGGCTGGTGAGAAAGCCATTCCTGAAGAATTCAGCAAAATCATCCAATTCCTATGGGTCCAGCCAAGCAGAGAACACATATGGACAAATCCTGGAAGAAGCCATGTGTTGAGAACTATTCAAATAAATTTAATCTCCCACTAGAGGGCAGGCATATCCTGTTTTTATCCAAGGTCATTGGAATGGAATAAAATATATTAAATAATAATAAAGGCGTGCAAGAAGGCACACCTCAATTCTGATTGCTGGAGATAATTACTTCATGGTGGAACTTCAGACAGCCAACGCACTCTGACTGAATATCTTCTTTGGATAGCATGAGATTGCTTTGCTTTGCTTTCTTTTGGTGGAAATGTCTTCTGCAACCTTGTGTTTAAAAATCTCTTGAAGACAAATTAAGTGATCCATTTGATCAGTATCTGGAATCCAAGCACCAGGTCATTTTATGAAGCCATAATAAAGAAGCGGATGGTGGAAATCTCAGCTGAAGGGGGCATACTCCTTCAAGGCTTTTACAAAGGCCTAACAAATAAATACGTGGTGGCTCAGTGGCTACAACACTGAGCTGGTCGATCAGAAAGGTCGGCAGTTTGGCGGCTCGATTCCCGAGCGCCGCGTAACAGAGTGAGCTCCTGTTACTTGTCAGCTTCTGCCAACCTAGCAGTTCAAAAGCATGTAATAAAATGCAAGTAGAAAAACAGGAAGCACCTTTGGTGGGAAAGTAACAGCGTTCCTTGCGCCTTTGGCGTTTGTTCATGCCGCCGACTTGACCACGGAGATGTCTTTGGACAACCTAGCTCTTTGGCTTTGAAAAGGAGATGAGCACTGCCCCCTAGAGTCAGGAACGTCTAGCACATATGTGCGAGACGAACCTTTACCTTTTGACAAATATACTGTTTCTTGAGGGAAAAGAATAGAAGACATGAATTATAGCCAACAGCTCTTGCCACAACTTTCCTTAGTACTTGATGGATTGATGGAATAAATCGTATAACTGACTAATACACTCTACAATCCACTAGGACGCTCTGAACAACAGGTTACAATTCACAATTACTTAAATAGTACATAGATCTTACATTATAGCAGTTGTAGAAACTATAATCTATAATTACATATGGGCCAAGAAGATCACATTGCATGCAGTGTACTTTAGGAAAGGGTTTTTCATCAAGCAAATTTCCTTATCTTAATTAATTGAAGAACATCCTAGCAATCACTTTATTAGGCCTAATAGTCATTAAAACTCTAAGAAGAGACAAACAGCCAAATCAAGGGCTACCTTATTATTATTACCATTTATCCTTGTTATCTTCTCTACTACTCCTTTTATTGGTATTATTATTATTATTCTGTTGCTTTGCATGTTCTCTGAGTGCCTACATACCAGAAACAAATTCCTTGTGGGTCTAATCACACTTGGCCAAATAAAGCATTCAATTGTACAAGTTCCCCAAACCTGCTAGATTTGGATTGAGATTGAAGGCTAAAATAATAATTTGAAGTTCTACCCAGAACTCTAAATTGTGTTTCAGAATATAGGCCTTAATTAAACCTCCCATCCTTAGTTTCTTGTTTATGCTCCTGTCTATGTAAAGTTTGGTTTGGCAAAAACCTAAAATAACCTAAGATAACCTTTGTTGCAAACGTCAAACTGGTAGTGACAACTTTTGCCACTAAAATGTTTTCCTAGAAATAAAAGGATAATAACTTTTCAGGGTCTACGTGTTACTATCTTAAGGACTCATAAGGTCTTGGTGTTCAGGACTCATATTTTTTTTATAGATCTTTAAAATTAGATATTTAGATACACTCACGTAACTAAAGATGCCCTGTCTGTATTTCTTTTTTGGGATTGATGAAGAAATTTTGTCCACCTTAGCTACAAATAGATAATGGCAGTCTTCAGAAAGGACAATGATGTTTATCAATACACTAAGATCAGGGCAAACATTTCATCCTAAATTTAATTTTAAAAGCAACAGCAAAAACACTCCCATGACGAGGATGTCTAGATAAACACTGCCAGCATTTTCTTAGGCAGAGAGACACACACACACACGCCCTAAAAGGCTCTCATATGTGGCTTTGGATCTTGCCACATTTCATTTCCTCCAAGACCGGAAGTGTTTGGGGATGGTTTTATGCTTTGGGTCTTGTGAACTTTCCTCAGGGCTCATTCCAGGTATATTATTTTTGCTCAGCATTTTTATTTTTATTTTCTTTAATACATATATTAATGTGTCAATGTGTGAAATTAGGCATTTTATAAAATGGGTAGGAAATGTATAGAATGCCGAAAATGGAACGCCAAAAGTATGAAATGCTGAATATTTCACACGTTTCCTAAACATTCTACACATTCCCAAAGATAAATTGGCAAAGTATAAAATAGTCCCACTAAAATGCCATTCTGGCCTTCCTAATTACAACAAGTAAATCAATAGTGCTCTTTTTCACTTTTTTTTATAAAGTAAGAAAGTCCTGTACTTTATTTTGCATTTCTTCTCTCATTTTCATATATGTCTTTTCAATAAAGAATTACGATGAGGGTTAGAGTGAGGATGAGGGTTAGGGTGAAGGTGAGGGTTAGGGGTTAGGGGTTAGGAGTGAGGGTTAGAGATTAGGGATTAGGGGTGAGAGTTAACACAACCCTAATTCTAACCCTCACCCTAATCCTTCTCACGACTCTCTTTTCATACTTCACTTAAATAGTTCTTGTCATTCTACATAATGCCTAGTTATTATATACAATGCCTAGGGAAAGTATATAGCATATTAAAATAACATAGACATTTCATACTTTGCTTAAAAACGTCACAATTCTATAGATTTCCTAGGCATTACATTCAATGACAGATTTTCAAAGAATATTTTGTAAGTATAACAACCAGAATATATGATAAAATACAACCAAAGATATAATAGTGCTAAGAAAATCAGAAAAGAATATGTAGAATAAAGAATAAATGAGTGTCATTTATAGAAATTTCCACTGAATGTTAACATAGAGCATGCTCCGTCTCTTCACATAGTATTAAATCTAGCCGTACATATTGTCTGTTACCCTATCTTCCCAGGTTTGGTACAATATGTTATTTCAATAAAATTACATTTATACAAGTATACTTTATTTCTTATTGTTCTGTTAGTTAGGAGCTTTAAAGTACTGAATATACTAAAGAGAGAAGAAGGGATGAGTGGATAGTTTACCGCCATTAATTACAGTTTCAGATATGAATGTTACCCAATATTCTTGTACAAAATATAACATGCCTTTTCAAGGAAGCATGTTCCATTGCACATGGAATGTGCAAATGTTGTTTTAATAGGTGGTGAATATTATGTTGTGAAAGCTAAGGAAAACATTCACCTGATGAAGCTGGAATCAGTCAGCCAACAAAGTGATTCATCAGCCATAAAACTACAAGGTTTTGAAAGGGAAATCAATATCCTTTCTCATTAGCGGTAAAAGTGGCCCTTATTTAATGGCTGTTATTTGGTCTTCCCCAAACTGGTATTTTCTGGGTATGTTTAGCCAACTCCTGTCCAGTAACCATGTGCAGTTTTTACTATAAAGCGTAAGTTTAATAGTGCTCAGTTGCTTTTATCTGTAAAATATAAAGTGGGATGAAGTTCATTCACATGTAATTTGGAATCTCAGTTAATGAACTACAAGCTTCAACAGATTAACAGAGTTGGAAGGGACCTTGTAGGTCATCTAGTCCAACCCCCTGCTCAAGCAGGAGACCCTACACCATTTCTGACAAATGGCAGTCCAATCTCTTCTTGAAAGACTCAAGTGATGAAGCTCTCACAACTTTCAAAGGCAAGCTGTTCCATTGGTGTCCAGTGTTCTCACTGTCAGAAAGTTTCTCCTTGTTTCTTGGTTGAATCTCTCCTTGGTCAGTTTCCATCCATTATTCCTTGTCTGGCCTTCAGGTGCTTTGGAAAATAGCTTGACCCCCTCCTCTCTGTGGCAGTCCCTCAAATATTGGAACACTGCTAATTGGTTTTTCCAATGCACTTTCAGCTGACTGCTGATTTCTGTATTCCAAGATTAGAAGCACTTATGTTTAATTTGGATTAGACTGTTAAACCTTTCCTTGTTATTAGTATAATCTTTATTGTCATTGTACTTAAATACAACGAAATTGGTTTTCACTCTTTGAAATAATTTCAAATAATTCTCCTTTCCTTTGCTTCTTTCTTAAGGTTTGTTTCTTCTGCCTTTCTATGCCTGCTGTTTTGACTTTTTAGATCAGGAGTGTCAAGCTCAAGGTTTGGGGACCAGATCCAGCCCCCTGGGGTGCTTAGATCTGGCCCGTGGGGCCACCCTGGAAACAGCAAAGGACCAAGGTTCAAGGTTGAAGTTTCATTTTATTTATATGCCGTCCTATTCCCAGCAGGACTCAGGGCGGCGCACAAATCCAAGGAGGGGAAGGGAAACACAAAAACTACAACAAAAAATACAAGGCATTTAAAACAACCAACAGCCACACGATTCGAGAGGGGAAGGGAACTCATCGACCCCAGGCCTGCCGACACAGCCAGGTTTTAACGGCTTTTCGGAAGGCCTGGAGAGAGGTGAGGGTCCGAATCTCTGCGGGGAGCTCGTTCCAAAGGGCCGGAGCCGCCACAGAGAAGGCCTTCCCCCGGGTAGTGGCCAGATGACATTGGCTAGTACAGTGTTTCTCAACCTTGGCAACTTGAAGATATCTGGACTTCAACTCCCAGAATTCCCCAGCCAGCATTCGCTGGCTGGGGAATTCTGGGAGTTGAAGTCCAGACATCTTCAAGTTGCCAAGGTTGAGAAACACTGGGCTAGTAGACGGAACCCGGAGGAGGCCTAATCTGTGTGATCTAATGGGTCTTTGGGAGGTAATTGGCAGCAGGCGGTCTCTCAAGTACCCAGGTCAAGTAACCAGCCAGCAGTGTCTCTGCTACTGAAAAATGAGCTCAGGAGGGTCACGGGCAGCTCCATTCAGAGCTCCATTTTCTCCGGCAGAGGATTGCAGGAGGTCATCATAGCCAAAAACGAAGCTGGGGAGCCCGTTTTCCCTGGCAGAGTGGTCAGGTCACCACAGGGGCCCCTGACACAAGTTACCTTGAGCTGGCCAAGGCCCCTGGCCATGACCCCAAGTACCACCACCCCAAAGTCAAACACAACCCTGACCTCACGGGAATCAAGCTTGACACCCCTGTTTTAGATGGTTCTAAAGTTTTAAATTACAAGTTGCTATGAAATTGTTTATTGTATTTTTCGGAGTATAGGACGCACTGGAGTATAAGATGCAGCAAGGTTTTGAAGAGGAAAATTAAAAAGAAAAAAGTTTTTGCACTCTGCAAACCTCCCAAAAACAGCCAGTTTTTCGTGAAAACAGGCCCATTTTTTTTTCAAAAAAAGGGCATGAATAGTCCTTAGGAGGCTTATAGCGTGCTCGGGGGGGGGGGAGGGCAAAACAAGCAAAAAAATGGCCCATTTTTCATGAAAATGGGCCCGTTTTTTGTCAAAAAAGGCCATGGATAGCCTTTAGGAAGCTTATAGAGTGCTACTGAGGGCAGGGAGAGCAAAAAACAGGCCGTTTTTCACTCATTTCTGCCTTCTCCAGCCCCCAGGAGCTCTCTGGTGAAGGGGCGGAGTTTCAGGATGCAAGAAAATGCTGTATTCAGTGTATAAGACACACCCAGATTTTCATCCTCTTTTTTGAGGGAAAAAGGTGCGTCTTATACTCCGAAAAATACGGTAATGTGTGGCTGAAAGACAATTCAGAAATACTTTCTTTGGCCAATGATGGCTCAGGAATTCTGGGATTTGAAGTCCACAAGTCATAAAGGGGCCATCATCATTCCCACATGGTTTAACCCTTACTTCGGTGTTTTTCAACCCTGCAACTTGAAGATATGTGGCTGGGGAATTCTGGGAGTTGAAATCCACACAAAAGCTTCCAAGATTAAGAAACACGGGTATTTTTGCAAGTGTACCAGGAATGATAAAATAATTCTTCTTGTTATCCACAATGCCAACATAAATTCCAAGTATCTTTAAACATTCTAGACATTTTTCTGGAGTCACGTACTAAGAGTATATCATTTTTTTCTTTTTTTAAAATCTGTTTTAAGTCATAACACAGTGTAAATTTCAATCGAACCTCCTATTAATATTAATACATAAGCCCCAAATGGGTGTTTTCCAGGAACCTGTTAGATTTTATTTGAGTCATTCATTCCCTGAAACAAAGAATTTTTTCCTCCTCAAAGTGAAACTGATAAATATTCATGGATATTGCACCTATAACCTATGTATAAATTATACATTTATAAATTAAAACACTGGCTGGGGGTAATTATGCAACATCCTGTTTTCTGTAATTGAATTGTTTGCCAATCCAAGAAGAAATATCGTCACAGCTTCACAACCTACTCACATAATTGTTAATAATTACAAATAAAACATAACAAACCCAGATGCCTTCAAAATGTGGTAAATTCAGGGTCACCAGTTTTTAAAAAAATAAGAAATAAAATCTCACCTTATGTTCCAGAAATACAACACTGTTTGTATTTTCACTCCCCCCCTCTCCTTTTGAGGCTTTCTAAAATGCATTTGGCTCACTCAACCAGTAATCTAAATGCACATTAATTAAATGATTCAAAAATATATGCATATAGTGGTTTGGTGAACTTTTGCTAAATTCTGAGGGAACAACAATTGGCCAGCAGTGGTCAAGTAACCCTTTCCGCATGTAATAATTCATTATCAGCCAAATTTCACGGCGATTGAGAGTGATAAATTTGATGATGGTGGTATTGATCAACCTGGAAACTCTTAGGGTTTCAAATGCTAAGCAGGCTATACAAGAAGAGAAAATATGATTGTTTTTTTAACTTAAGACAGGGGTGTCAAACTCGATTTCATTGAGGGCCACATCAGGGTTGTGTTTGACCTTGGGGGGGAGTCGTGGGGGGCATGGCCAGCTCGACGTCACTCGTCAAAGCACCTGTGGTGGCCTGAGCACTCTGCCAGTGAAAACCGGCTCCCAAGATCTATTTTTGGCTGCAGCTGTCTCCTGCAACCCTCTGCCAGGGAAAACGGAGCGTGTGAGGGCCACGCACAGCCTTCCCAAGCTCTGTTTTTGTTGGCAGAGGCAGCACAGGCTGGTCCTTTGCGGTTTCCAGGGCAGCCCCGCGGGCCAGATCTATGCACCCCATGGGCCGTTTCCGGCCCCTGGCCCTTGAGTTTGACACCCAGCCTTAAGAAAAGCTTAGGCGGTTAATGCTGGGGAAGAGGAGAAATAATGAAGTGGTAGAGTCAGAATGTACCTGAATGTACCTTGTTTTTAGTTGAAATTTTAGCGTCGATGTTTAGAGTTCCTAATAACTTGGGTCCAAAGTTACCTCCAAAAGCATCTGTACGAGGGGTGGGCTTCAAAGTTGTTTACTACCGGTTCTGTGGGTGTAGCTTATTTCGTGGGCATGGCTTGGCAAATTTATGTTTCAGATTGGAGATGGGGAATAAAATATACTGTAAAAGTTTTTTATTTTAAAGGGCCAAAGAAAGCAGCAACCCGAGCTTTGCCGAGCTGAACGCAGGAGAGCTGGAGGGTCTGAAGAGTGTGTGGTTTTGTTCGCTGCCTGTGAGGGGGAGGGGGGCAGCAGCCGAATGACCAAGCCAGCAATCTGCCGGCTGCCGAGCACCCATGAGTAAACTTTCTCATGAGTAAACTGCAGATTAGAGGCAGCCGGCATATCCTGGCATGCTTGCTTGGCTGCTCGGCCACCCCCCTACCCTAGCTCACAAGCAGCAAACAAAACTGCCGTCTCCTGCCTCTGTGCATTGAGGAGGTAGGGAGGCTCGATCTCACTTAGGAGGCGGTGGTTGCAAAGCCTCGGGGCTCACTGAGCAGCCCATGCTGCTTACCTGTGTGTAGACACTAGGAGGCAGTTGTGTGGATGCAGGTGGCAAAGACGAGGCAAGGTGAGCATCAGAGCGAGCTGGCTCGGGGGTGTGGCCAGCCAGCCATCACTACTGGTTCGGTGACCCGCACCCAATTACCACTACCAGTTCTCCCGAACTGGTCCGAACTGGGAGTAACCCACCTCTGATCTGTACTTTTCGATATCTCACACAATTCTTTGGTTTCAGAACCTGTCACCACCATGTAAGGTGAAGCAGATGATTACAGCAGAAAAGGATTTTTACGATGTGAAGGCTTACCTGATCAGGGTTTCTTAGAAACGTCACAGATCAGGCACATCCAATCTTTTGACTTGCCTGGGCTGCATTGAATGAAAAGGAATGCTCTTGTTGCACATTTAAAATATACAATGCACACAATAATGTTAAAAGTTTAAGATCTTGTGGGGCTGTATTATTAGCTGTCCAGGGCTGCAAATTGGGCATGCCTGCCATAGACTGAACCTGGGATCTTCCAAATGTAAAGCATGTTCTCTGATACTCGAGTAAGAAGTTAAACTCTCACCCCTCTCCTAGAAAAATGAAATATCCTGGGAAATATTGAAAAGGCAGAAAGTTGTATTTCCATGGATCAGAAATGGAGAAACATGTTTTTAGGCAGGAAGCAGACTCACTCTTAATAGCCCCCGCCTTTGTCAATAAGCCATTTAAAAAGCCAGGGCCAGTCTATTCTACATAACAAAGGGGCCAGTCTATTCTACATAACGAAGAGCTCCCCCTTCAGATCCAGAGTGATGGGATTAAGGCATGATAGTATTAGCCCTTTACCTGTCTCACCACAGGGCACCTACGAAGAAGCAACGGACCACCAAACATGGACTCACAAACATGGCCCCCTGGGTGTCTGACAACCAATCAGAATACAAGATCAAGTTCAAGGGCCAGAGAGGGCATAAAACCAGGAACTTTCAGCATCTCCTCTCTCTTTTTTTCTTCACCCAACATCTGAAGCATGTGATCACCTTTCAGCCACGTGGTCCTGTCCACCATTAAACCATCTTTCCAAGCAGCCTCCATGTTTCCATTGTCTTTTTCCCCACTTGGAACTGAACCTAGAAGGACATTTCTTCCAACACTAGCAATAGCACTTAAACCTATATGCCACTCCATCGTGCTTTACAGCAATCTCTGAATGGTTTACAAATATCAGCATACTGTCCCCCAAAATCTGGGTCTTTCATTTTACTGACCTCAGAAGTATGGAAGGCTGAATCAACCTTGAGCCGGTCAGGATCGAACTCTTGGCTATAGGCAGAGTTAGTCCAATTCAACAAGGTCCTATGAAGAGAAGATAAAAGGACTAGTGTTGATATGTAATAAACATCAGACTTGTACTTGAATCTTATCCTGTTGCTTTTCTATATGTATGTGTAGGAAGTTAGCACCCGTCCCTCTCCTAGAAAAAGGAAATATTTTAGGAAATATTAAAAGGGAAGAATATTTCCCCTAAAAGGGAGGCAGAAACTCACCCGCCCCACCTTTGTCAATGGGCCATTAAGGAGTGAAATAATAAGAAAGATTATTGACTGTGCCGAAATGGATACAGTAACTAAAGAAATCCAGGGAAAGAAAGAATCAGAATTCTACCAGATATGGGATAAATGGTATAGGTGGATGGAGGAAAGAAACAAAAATCAATGAAGGAATATAATAAAACTCAAAAATAATAGTTATGAGTAAAATAAGAGGGTTAAGAATGGTGAAATCCAAATGAAATACAATAGAAGGGGAAATAATATAAGGTGAGCGGTATCGATTGATGATTGCTATTATAAAAAACAGGAAGTTCCTATTCGTACTGTATTGTATAAATGTGGTGTACGTCTAATTTTTGTGTGCGTGTATTTTACATGTTTGTTAATAAAAATCTTTAAAAAAATAAAAAGTAAGATAACCACTGTCCAAAATAAAAAATAAAAAAAGGAGTGGGCCAGTCTATTCTACATAACAAAGATCGACCCCATTGTATTGCCCTTCATTGCACCACCCACCAAGTTTCAACCAAACTTAGCACACAGACAACCTACAAAGCTAGCTATGACCTCTGACAGCAACCAGTCAGGATACTCTTCCTGTGCCCCAGAAAGTTCAAAGCCCAGAGGGGGCATAAAACTCAGATATTCTCAGCATTTCTTCCCTTTTCATCCAGGAGTTCCAAGCCAGGTGATCATGTCCACCATTAAACCATCTTTCCAAACAGCCTCCGTGTTTCCAGGGTCTTTTTCCCCCCACTTGGAACTGAACCCAGAAGGACATTTCTTCCAACATATGTTAACAGACATTTTCCCTTTTCCCCAAGTTTAATGTTTAACGTTTATGGAATGTGGGAGTGATGAGTTTGAATTGAGTAATGGCCTGCGTAACAATAGTCTGGTTGCACGGATGATTCAGTTGCAAATCCTTACGTCCCTGTTGTTACTCCTCCTAGCAAGTTGTTGCTCCTTGTTGACGAAGAAATCCATACGTTTTGTTTTCCTAACCGCAAATCACCTTGCTACATGCTCCAGCCATGTGTACATTCAATGTTTAGGCAGGGCTCAGGAGCCAGACTATACGAAAACACAAGTTTACCAACTTGCTTCAAACCCAACTGTAGGCAGTAATTTACTGCGAGGGAAGGCTCTCTTTAGAGTCCCTGAAAGACGCACTATACAAGACATTGAAGCCAAAGCCTATAATGAACTTTGGCAATAGACACAGTGGCTGTGTGGCAATGACCGGATTTCATATCTCACAACGTTTGTCTTGGGTCAGATCGTCAAACCACATCTTCCTGAGAGGGTTTCGCTTCCTATTTTTCTACTTCCCTTTCCCAAGTGGTTAGCAAATTTTGAAAAGTTCCATGACGATGCTGCCAAACACATGTCCCCTCCAGAGATGCTGGGCTGCAGCACCCATCTTCCTCGGTCACCAGGTGCTGTGAGAAATATAATCCAGGACATCTGGCTGAGGTCAGGTTGAATAAGTTCATAGTCTCCATAAGCATTCTAGAGAGGCTTTTGTTTTCTTTGATGTTTTAAACTTTGGGGAAATAATACTGTTTGCAGTGACAATATAATCATGTGAGAGGTGAGATTCCCCTTGCACATATGTGCTAGTCGTTCCTGACCAGTGGTGGGATTCAAATAATTTAACAACCGGTTCTCTGCCCTAATGACCATCTGGGTAGGTGGGGCTCGGTGGTCATGTGACTGGGTGGGCGTGGCCAACTCAAGATCATTCAGGTCAACGGGCGCTTCGCCTTAGCTGTTACAATGTAATAAGGGTTAACCGGAGAGGCAGTTTCTGTAAGCAGGGCAATAAAGATTAGGCTAGAAACAACACCAGAATGTTTCCTTCCTGCCTTCCTTACAGGATTAGCCCTGTGAAGTGGAAAAAAACAAAAGGATATTTCTTCCAATAATCGGTTCTCTGAACTACTTAGAAAGTTACCAACCAGTTCTCCCGAATCCCACCGCTGTTCCTGACTCTTGGTGGTGGTGCTTATCTCCGTTTCAAAGCCAAAGAGCCAGCACTGTCCAAATATGTCTCCGTGGTCATGTGGACGGCATGACTAAACGCCAAAGGTGCATGGAATGCTGTTACCTTCCCACCAAAGGTGGTTCCTATTTTTCTACTTGCATTTTTTACGTGCTTTCAAACTGCTAGGTTGGCAGAACCTGGGACAAGTAACGGGAGCTCACGCCATTATGCGGCACTAGGGATTTGAACCGCCGAACTGCCGATCTTTTGGATTGACAAGGTCAGCATCTTAGCCACTGAGCCACTGCTCAGAAGTCAATATGATTCAATATTGACTTCTATACTAAAATGCCTTCATAAGAATTGCTTGTATTATTATTTTACAGATACTTCTACGTTAGGATCCCTCTCTTGTCCAACGAAAAGACCATGTTGTGTTATATGTGAAAAATGTGTTTATTTCTTTCTCTCTTTCTCCCTAGACACTTAAAAAAGTACTGGTAGTCCTTGACTTACGACCACAGTTGAGCTCAAATTGTTAAGTGAGACATCTGTACCCCATTTTACAATTTTTCTTGCTGCAGTTGTTAAGTGAATCACCGCAGTTGATAATTTAGCAACTCAGTTGTTAAGTGAACCTGGCTTCTCCATTGACTTTTCTGGCTTGTCAGGAGGGCACAAAAGAGGGTCACATGACCTTGGGACGCAGCAACGGTCATAAGTATGAACCAGTCGCCATGCATCTGAATTTTGATCACATGATCATGAGGATGCTGCAAAGGTCGTAACTGTGGAAAAACGGTCATAAGTCACATTTGTTTCAGGGCCGCCGTAACATTGAACGGCCATTATATGAACTGCTGTAAGTCGAGGCCTTCCTGAACAGATGTCTTTTCTTATTTCATTTTTTCTTGCATTAACACTTGGATGAGGAAGGTTGAACAGTGACCGGCGGAAAGTTATTTGGGTGAAATGGCTGAGATGAATCTGAAAATGTCTCATCTTGTTTTTCTCCATGGTATTAAATCATGCCGGTTCTAGCTCTCAGTGAGGAAATCTAGAAGTGGAGTAGCATTTATGGGACTCACAATGAAATAGGGGGCAACAGCTACTATATATTTTAAAAAAGTCAACTCCTGGCATGTAACATAGGAAACTGCATATATAGGAAGTCTGTTTCATTCAGTTTTGCCTCTCCTGATAGGAGACAGCTCTGGAGGGTTTAAAACTAAGGGTTGCCACTGGGAGATGCTGAGGACTAGATCCATGACTTTTTGCGTACAAAGCAAATGCTCTTTTTGTATGAAATCGTCAGTGTTATACCAGAGGGCTGAAAGGATGTCATATCTTAAATCTACATAAAGGATCAATCCATGATCTTGGCAATCTATTGCTAACTAAGCCCACAACCAACCCCACTTACCACATCCTTTGTGGAGTGAAAATAGCAATGCTGCATATGGTACCCTGCCCATGATATCATTATTTATTTATCTAGATTTTTTTTTTAATCTCACCCATATTATTTTTACAAAAAAAAAACAACCTCAGGGAGACAAACATACTTAATATTCCTTTTTCCTCCTCCTGTTTTCCCGCAACAACAATCTTGTGAGGTGAGTTGGGCTGGGAAATGAGTCATTGGCCCAAAGTCACCCAGTTAGATTTCATACCTAAAGTGGGACTAGAATTCACAAACTTCCAGTTTCTAGCCTGGGGCCTTAGTCACTTAGACCAGGGCTGCCAAACTCATGGCCCGTACATCACATGCTGGCCACACCCATGCTCGGTTTTGCGAAGGGAGGGAGAAAGTCACGATACGTCAAATGACGATGCCGTGATGAGGTGAGTGTGACATCTCTGCACTAAACCAAGTTGCAGATCCTTTAACACAGGGGTCCCCAACCTTTTGGACCTCAGGGATCCTTAAATTCATAATTTTAAATCCCGCAGACCACTAATACGATCTGCCTAATGACTGTCCAGGTGGGCGTGGCTACATGGTCATGTGACTGGGTGGGCATGGCCAACTTGATGTCACTCATGTCGAGGGGTGCCTCACCAGCCTCTACTCACCCTTCCCTCCAGCTCTTCGCCACCAGCAGCACTTCCCTCCAGTCTTCACCCAAAGCCTCGCACCAGGAGGCTGAAGCAGACCCCAAGTCAGAATTTCTGCCCCCCCCCTCCGACCCACTCAAAAAGACCCCGAAAGCGGGAGGCTCTCTGCAGCAACACAAGCCTTCATTGCATGTATCCAGCAAAGAGGCCGTAGTTTAAGGACCCCTGATTTGGTGCAATATAAAAATTGCAAATAATTTTTCTGCAGACCACCAAAATCTTCTCGTGGATCACCAGTGGTCTATGGAGCACTAGTTGATGACCACTGCTATAACATAACATGTTCTTTGCACTGTGATATGATCTGTAAGTGTTACCCAGGCCCTGAAACCTAATGGAAGAGATTTAGTTGCCAATAGTTTAATTAAAAAGGAGTGTCAACATTTACAGAGTCTCCCATTGGGAATCACATGGTATTTCTCTTTTGACTTCTCAAACCTTTCTCCCATACCAGAAACATTAGTCCCTAACTCACAGCCCTTGAATGAAAATTATGAGCACAGACAGAACTACAGATTTAAAGGAGTCAGCGGGATTTTACGTATTCACTAATCACTCCATTCTTTTTACATCCTAACCACAGAATACCCAATGCTGCCTTGCAGTTTCTCAAATGTTTTCTTCTACAAAAAAATACTTTGGATTTTTTTTTAACCTAATTTCCAGAAAGCTTTGGAATTTCCTTCACATTTTGCTTAATGGTATTTTGTTTTATTTTATGTACATGTTACAGCAGAGGTTTTCAGCCTCTACTACTTAAGATGCATGCCGAAAACATGTAAAAAAATACAAATACAAAAAAAAAATCAAAAGCACCAATGGTCAGTAGCCTAGATTAAGATGTATAACTATGTAGTTGTACATTTAAAATCATTTCAAATTTATGTTATTTTTAAAAAGTTAATGGGCTGAAATCACATTGCCAAAATTTAGCCACTATGCCAGCAAAGTTTAATAGCATTATCTCTAGGATACATTTTAAGAGACAAAACATTCACACGTAGCCAGGTCACTGATACACAGGGAGTCCTCGACTTATGACCACAATTGAGCCCCACATTTCGGTTGCTAAGCGAGGCGGTTCTTAAGTGAACTTTGCCCCATTTTACGATCTTCCTTGCCACAAGTGTTAAGTGAATCACTGCAGCTGCTAAGTGAGTAACACTGTAATTAAGTGAATCTGGCTTCCCCATTGACTTGGCTTGTCAGAAGATTGCAAAAGATGATCACATGCTCCTGGGACATTGTAACCATCATAAATATGAGTCGAGCATCCAGATTTTGGTCACATGACCATAGAGAGATTGTAAGATGGTAAGAGGTTGTAAGTGTGAAAGATGGTCAGAACTCACTTTTTTCATTGTAACTTTGAACAGTCACTAAACAAACTGTTGTAAGTCAAGGACTACGTATAATTAAATAAGGTAAAAGTTCCCGTCGCACATATGCGCAAGTCGTTCCCGAATCTAGGGGGCAGTGCTCATCTCCGTTTCTAAGCCAAAGAGCCAGCGCTGTCTGAAGATGTCTCCGTGGTCATGTGACTGGCATGACTAAACACAAAAGCGCACGGAACGCTGTTACCTTCCCAACAAAGGTGGTTCCTATTTTTCTACTTGCATTTTTTTAATGTGCTTTCGAGCTGCTAGGTTGGCAGAAGCTGGGACAAGTAATGGGAGCTCACTCCATTACGCGGTGCTAGGGATTCGAACCGCTGAACTGCCGACCTTTCTGATCGACAAGCTCAGCGTCTTAACCACTGAGCCCACCGGGTCCCTTTGTCTAATTAAATAGATGCATGGATATGCATTAGAATTTGTGGAGAGATATAGTCAGAGTTAGAGAGGCTGTTTCCCAGTGAGTGAAGAGTTGTGGAGCTTGGAATGTCTGGTAGGCAGAAAGAGACCCTCTCTAGCAATTCATAGAGTACATCTATAGTTATTGCTGATAATTGCTTTAGTCTGGCAAGATTCTGTTGTAAGTGAATAACAATAACGTAACTATTCAGAATCGACTTGATGTGTTGTTCTTGGTTTTTTGGGCCTGAGAATTTCAATAACAAAAATTAATGTGAAAGAAATTTGAAAATCACAATTTGTCACCAAGCCGAATGAGAACTGAAACAAATAAATATTTCATCTATGATAAAATATATATGATATTTTTCCCAAACAGGGCTAATATCAATTCCAATTCAAATAACTTCAATGTTGTAGCTTAGATCAGAGGTGGGTTCGGCCCAGTTTGGCCGATTATGTAGTAACTCGGCCAGCCACACCCCCAAACTGATTCTATCGGCATGCACAGAAGCATTTTTTTACCTACCGCACCACCATCTTGTTTTTTGCTCCTGCGCATGCAGAGAAGCATTTTTTTTACCTAGTTCGCAGGTGTGCACGCCCGAAGCGCATCCCTGAGCAAATCGGCAATAGAAGAAGCCGGAACCCACCCCATCCAGTGATTTCAATTTAAAGCTAACATTGCTCTTCTTTTTCCAAGACTGAGCAAATACGTGCTCTATATTTAGAGCAAGGAAAAGAACAGGTTTTCCATTAAAGTCATAGGACTAAAGTCTTATGCTTGGATTGACTAAGAGCTCATGGCCCATGAGTTTGCTCTGATGTCATTCATTCGAATAGTTCCTATTTAAAAACTTGGGAGAGAAAGATAAAACTCGGTTATCTATTGTCTATTTTTACAAGCAATTTTGAAATACTCCGTTGCAGTGGTTTTGCCTCAGAAAAAAATAGAACGGTAGGCCATAGTAATGATGAAGCTTGTATAGCAAATGCTACTGCACCATGCTATTTGTGGCAAGTGAAAAGAAATATAGTGGGTCTAACATTGCATTATTGTTGCTGTTGTTGTTATTATTATTGTTGTTGTATTATGTATAACACAGAGAGGGACGCAGTAGCTCAGTGGCTAAGACACTGAGCTTGTCAATCAGAAAGTTCGGCAGTTCGGCGGTTCGAATCCCTAGCACAACGTAACAGAGTTAGCACCCATTACTTGTCCCAGCTTCTGCCAACCTAGCAGCTCGAAAACATGTAAAAAATGCCTCCTTGGATTCTACGAGTCTATTCTATGAGTTGAGGGATGTGGTGGCTCAGTGGCTAAGAGGCTGAGCTTGTCGATCAGAAAGGTCGGCAGTTCGGTGGTTTGAATCCCTAGCGCTGTGTAACGGAGTGAGCGCCCATTACTTGTCAATCAGAAAGGTCGGCAGTTTGGCAGTTCGAATCCCTAGCACTGCGTAATGGAGAGAGCGCCCACTATTTGTCCCAGCTTCTGCCAACCTAGCAGCTCAAAAGCATGTAAAAAATGGAAGTAGAAAAATAGGAACCACCTTTGGTGGGAAGGAAAAAGTGTTCTGTGCGCCTTCGTCATTTAGTCATGCCAGCTACATGACCCTGGAGACATCTTCCGACAGTGCTGGCTCTTCGGCTTTGAAAGGGAAATGAGCACCGCCCCCTAGAGTCAGGAACTTTCTTTCTTAAGTTTCTCCTTAATTCTAGGTTGCTTCTCTCCTTGGTTAGTTTCCGCCCATTGTTTCTTGTCCTGCCCTCTGGTTCTTTGGAGAATAATTTGACTCCCTCTTCTTTGTGGCAGCCCCTCAAATATTGGAATACTGCAATCATGTCACCCGTAATTCTTCTTTTCCTTAGATGAGCCAAACCCAAATCCTGCAGCCATTCTTCACTATTACTTCATGCCACACATAATGGTCTGTAGAGATTCTTAGTCATCCAGGTCATGATTATCCCAAAGAGAGGAGCACTTGGCATACTTGTTTTTTTCCTTTTGAAGGCATTTCACTGCTCATCCAAGAAGCTTCTTCCATTCCCCACTATCCTGACAGAGCTGAAGAAGCTTCTTGGATGAGATGCGAAACATCTTCAAAAGGGGAAAAAAACAAGGAAGTCCCCTTGCCTCCTGCAAAAGCCCCTTTGGGACTACCACACATTATGTTCATGGATAAGTCTGGAAGCAATACGTTAGAACAGCAATACCTTTATTTTGAATTACCCTATTTTTCAGAGTATAAGACACAACTTTTTCCCTCAAAAAAGAGGATGAAAATCTGGGTGCGTCTTATACATTGAATACAGCATTTTTTGCCTCCTGAAACTCCCCCCCTTCACCAAAATGGCCGTGCATAGCCTTTAGGAGGCTTTCAGAGTGCTCCTGGGGGCTGGGGAGGGCAGAAATGAGGGAAAAACAGGCTGATTTTTGCTCGTTTTGCCCCCCCAGGAGCACTCTATAAGGCTTCTAAAACTATGCATGCCCTTTTTTTGACTGTTTTTGCGAAGAACGAGCTGTTATTGGGAGGTCTGCAGAGCGCAAGAACTTTTTTTTAATTTGCCTCTTCAAAATATTGGTGCGTCTTATACTCCAGTGCGTCTTATACTCTGAAAAATATGGTAGATGGATTTGAGACTGATATTTTCTACTTAAAGGCAATACATTGCAACCAAATCCAGCCACCCAGGCTTCTTTCCCTCAAACTGCTATTGCATCAGTACTGTCCAGTCACCAGTTAACCTTGAGCATATTTAACAGATAGGTTTGTGTCAATGAACAGCCCTCGTTTCTTTCCACAGTCGCCTCTTCCTCCTTCCCACACATGGCATGCCAAAGTGAAGTGATGCTATTTTGTATTCCTGGGTAATCATTAAATCCTGCCCACGCTCAGATCGGGGAAAGTGCTGGTGGAAAATAACAGACAGCAGTCATGAGCAATGTGACATGAAACATTAAATAACTTGGCATGCAGCCATCTACAGCTATCATAGTAATTTATGCAACACCTAAATAAAAATGTGTGTTTTCTTTCTGCTATTTGGCTTATAATGGACCTAGTGAGATCAAGAGGTATTTGTAACTAATCCCATTAATTTCTACTTGCCTATTCTACAAGTTGCCTACTTGTATTCTATGAGACTATTCTACAAGTTGAGGGATGTGGTGGCTCAGTGGCTAAGATGCTGAGCTTGTCTATCAGAAAGGTCGGCAGTTCGGTGGTTCAAATCCCTAGTGCCGCGTAACTGAGTGAGCTCCCGTTACTTGTCCCAGCTTCTGCCAACCTAGCAGTCTGAAAGCACGTAAAAAATGCAAATAGAAAAACAGGAACCACCTTTGGTGGGAAGGTAACAGCATTCCATGCACCCTCGGTGTTTAGTCATGCCGGCCACATGACCACGGAGACGTCTTTGGACAGTGCTGGCTCTTCAGCTTTGAAACGGAGATGAGCACTGCCCCCTAATTCGGAAACGACTAGCACATATGTGCGAGGGGAACCTTTACCTTTACCTATTCTACAAGTGACAAATTTTGGATCCAAGTTAGCATATTGACTAGTATAAATTAAGGATGAAAAAGGAACAATAGGAGATCAGTTACAATCTTAAAAGTTCTCTACTTCTTGGTGGCATAAAATATTTACCCAAATTTTCATTCATAAAACTGGAGTGGGAGAATAATAAGAAAATAGCTTTCTTCTAAAATTTAAGTGTATATTTATATGTAGTCTTATGCTTCAGGGTAATTGGCCTGTAATGTTTAAGCTTTTAATAGTAGGTTATTACTTATTATTGTTTTGGAATCTAAGAATTCATTTCTGTAGAAATCAGCCTGGACATGAAAATAATATTTTCCTGGATGCCAGCCCGCCCAAATCTTTGCTACTATAATTGCAGAATTTTTTTCCCCCTCTTGTAAAGATAGACATGGCTAACAAAAGAAAATGACAGATGGGTTAAAATTAAACATAATTTGAGAATTTTAGAATCATTAAAAATAGAGTTTAATTATTGAGGGATAAATGTGCTGGTTTATTTAAGAACAGAGGGAAAACCAGGGGTGGGTTTCTGCCAGTTCTAACTTCTTCTATAGAAGAGATTCCACAAATCTACCATGCCGTTTAGAATCTATTCCAGCTCCCACACCCAGCCACGCACCATGCTTGCCCCGCCGGCCGCTCACTGATTGGCTGGCTCACCAATTGCCCCGCCCACCTCTAAACCTTAAAGTCCTATCTAAACCCTAAAGTCTTAAAGCTGTCAAGTTTGAACATCCCTGGGTTGTTTTTTCTAAAGGGTTTGGGGTGCAAGGGTCTTGTAACTTGACAGCTTTAAGACTTGCACACTTCAATGCTAGAGTTCCTGAGCCAACATGACTGGAGGAGGAATTTTAGGAGTTGAAGTCCACAAGTCTTAAAGCTGTCAAGTTTGAACACCCCTGGGGGGGGGTTCTAAAGGGTTAGGGGTGCAAGGGTCTTGTAACTTGACAGCTTTAAGACTTGCGTGCTTCAAATGCCAGAGTTCCTGAGCCAACATTTTGGTTGCTAAGCAAGAGCGTTGTTAAGTGAATTTCACCACATTTTGCAAGTTGGCCACGCCCACCCAGTCACATGGCTGCCAAGCCACTCCCACTTGGTCACATGGCCGGCAAGCCACTCCCACAAAGCAGGCCACACCTACAGAAGAGGTTCTAAAAAAAATTGAAACCCACCACTGGGGAATGTGTGTTTAAGATGTGCCGTGTAATGGAGGTGCTTACATTTTTCTGTGTGATTCCAGGAAGCACTAGGCACTTCTAAAGCGTTACAATGAAAAATAATTAAGTCTTTTTTTCATATTGTCAATAACAGGAAAATAATTTAAAAGATTGCGCAGCCAGACTTCATCTCTGTTACCATTTTCCCTGTGGTACGGTGTGCTGAGAGTGAAAAACAACAACGGTTGAACTGTAAAATCTGCAGCAAAAATCTTTGACGGAGAGTACGATACTCCCTTGTTCACTGCTGGGAAGATGGTTAGTTTTGCTATAATGGAAAAAAATAAACTTGGATTCAAAACTCCAGCAGAAATAAACATCTTCTGCAGCAAAACTTTGCTCCTGTTTCACATTGTTGTCGTTCTCTTTTCTTTCTCCGTTTGCATTTTTTTTTATTCCTGAATCGATTCATCTTTTCTTTCCCTCTGACAACAAACAACATTAAAATCCGGATAAATAAATTCAAACTAAGTAAAAGTACGGCCATTGTTACCCACCCTGGGAAATTCTGTGAATGATTTCTGCTCACCGCAACACTTAGTCTGAAGGCTAATCTCAATTGATTTTCTGATCTGCCTTTTTTCCTACCTTTAAGGGTAGTCGCCGACTTATGACCGGTCACTTGTGACTGCATTTTGGGCAACCGGCCACACTTAATCATCCCACAATTGTGTGATGACATTTTACCATGCATTTTTACAGTTTTTGCTGGAAACTGGCATTTATTTCTACTTTCCTGCAAAAATCATCCCGTAGCAAACAATGGGCTCGCTTAACAACTACGGCATTTATTTAATGACCGCCCCATAAAATGTTATAAAATCAGCTTTACAGCCATCACAACTTATGACTAAAACTGCAGGCTCAGTTACAGTTGTAAATTGAGAACGACCCATGAGTCATCCATGTTTGCTTAAGCTGGATCAGTGGTGGGATTCAGCCAGTTTGCACCTATTTGGGAGAACCGGTTGTTAACTTTCTAAGCAGTTGGGAGAACCGGTTGTTGGAAGAAATCTCCTTTTGTTTTTTTCCACTTTACAGGGCTAATCCTGTAAGGAAGGCAGGAAGGAAGCATTCTGGTGTTGTTTCTAGCCTAACTTTTATTGCTCTGCTTACAGAAATTGCCTCTCTGATTAACCCTTATTACATTGTCACAGCTAAGGCGAAGCGCCCATCAACCTGAGTGATGTTGAATTGGCCACACCCACCCAGTCACATGACCACCGTGCCCCACCTACCCAGTTAGTCATTAAGGCAGAGAACCGGTTGTTTAATTATTTGAATCCCAACACTGAGCTGGATCTAAGATGGAGTAAACCGGAAAGGCATTACACTCTAGGATTTAACTGGAGTATGCCAAGTCTGTAGAGATTCTCAGTCATCCAGGTCATGGTTGTCCCAAAGGTGCTTTTTCAGGAGACAACTGGACGCTCTTGTTTTTTTTTTCTTTGACCTAAAGGGCTGAGAATCTCTACAGACTTTTAGCTATACAATTTGGGATGGACACCCTTGGGATGGTGTGGGAGTAGGAATGGATTTCCAGAGGGGGAAAAAAATTGCAGACTACAGGAACCATTTTCACTACTCAGTTGACCCTGAGGATAGAGATCAACCTCCAAGTGGAGGTTTAACAACCCTGTAAAAGGATTTGTATTTGTATTTATTTGTCTTGTATGCCGCCCACTCCCGAAGGACTCCGGGCGGCTCACAATAGACAAGGGAAGGGGGAAAACTAGACAAAGACAACACTTTAAAAACAAAACCGCAACATTCACAATTTCCACGGGGCTGGATGTTTCACAGGCCCCCCCGGCCTGCTGGAGCAGCCAGGACTTGGTGGCTTTGCGGAAGGCCGGGAGGGTAGTAAGGGTCCGGATCTCGACAGGGAGTTGCAACAGAGAAGGCTCTCACCCGGAGAGTTGCCAGATGCAAATGACCAGCTGTCTGCAAGGAGTATAAATCCTTCCATTCCCCACTATCTTGTCAGAGCTGAAGAAACTTCTTGGACGAGAAGGGAAACGTCTTCGAAGGAAAAACCAAGAAAGTCCAGTTGCCCCCAGAAAAAACCCCTTTGGGACGAGTATGCCAAGCGCTCCTCTCTTTTCAAGGGGTTCAGATTCCTTCAAAGCATCTTCCATATTTATGCCAGACTAGGCCCCACTGAGATCAATAGTTAATAACAATACACTAGTCCTTAAGTGACCATTCGTTTGTTTGGTGACTGTTCAAAGATTTTTTCACACTTAACAACCAATGTAGCATCCCCATGGTCACGTGATTTACATTCAGACCCTTGGCAATTGACTCACATTTATGACCGTTGCTGTGTCCCCAGGTCATGTGCTCCCCTCTGCAACTTTCCGACCAGCAAAGTCAATGGGGAAACCTTACTGACTTAACAACCACGTTACTTATTTAACAACTGCAGGGATTCACTTTAAAAATGTGTGCCGGAAGAAGTCGTAAAATGGGGCAAAACTCACTTATCAACAAACATTTTGGGCTCCGTAGGTTGAAGACTACCTATAGCTTATTTTGGAACAACATTTAATTTTCATTTGCCTATTTAATTGGCTTAATCAATGTACCAATCAGTACAACGGTTGTTGATTAATTGGGAGTAATTTTAATCATTGGAGAGATATAACAGATATATAGCCACATATAAGGTGGCTCAGTGGCTAAGATGGTGAGCTTGTCGATCAGCAGTTCAGCGGTTCAAATCCCTAGCACCACGTAACGGAGTGAGCTCCCATTACTTGTCTCAGCTTCTGCCAACCTAGCAATTCGAAAGCATGTAAAAATGCAAATAGAAAAATAGGAACCATCTTTGGTGGGAAGGTAACAGTGTTCCGTGCGCCTTCGACTTTTAGTCATGCCGGCCACATAACCACGGAGACGTCTTTGGACAGTGCTGGCTCTTTGGCTTTGAAAGAGAAATGAGCACCACCCCCTAGAGTTGGGAACGACTAGCATATATGTGCGAGGGGAACCTTTACCTTTACAGCCGCATATAGGAAATTAAAAAGGGATGATCAATGGTAGCTTTTTTGTATTGAATTCGATTTTATCTGACTAGCTTTGTCAACTGCCTCTCCTCCTGAACTCCATTTCTGGTTTGCCTTTTTAACCAGCTGGCAACCCGAACAGTTTCCTTTCCTTCCTACCTTCCACTCGTGTTTTCTTAAAATATTTACAGAGCAGAATCTTGCTGCAAAGGGTTGTGGCAAGGACAGACATGTGTTGCAATCTGAGTGAATTGTACCAGGAGCCACAGTTTGACAACATAATGTGTCATGTTTTAATGAGGGACAATGCAGTCCTCTTTAACGTCATTAACGTTCAAGAAATGGCAAGTTTATGCATTGTGCTGGTTTCAAGATTGCGGGCAAGCATGGAATGTCCTAATAAATCAGCCATAAACAGACAAAGAAGATGAAATATTTACTCAATTCCCCCTTGATGGAAAAGTATCGCAGCAGGACTGTCTCCCGCTTCTGCCCAACACCAGCTGATCTTAAGTCACTGTAGTCTAGTTCTTGATTTAATGCCTATCCCAAACGCTGCACCTCATCCCCAACTAGAAGCCAAAGAAATAAACAAGAAGAAAGTAGAATAAAAGAAACCAGGGGAGCCAAATCTCAGCTAAACTATGGATTTTTTCCCCTCCTTTTGAAAAACCACCATCAAACGCTTCAAAGGGATCCCATTGTTTACAAGTGTGGCTTACTAGATCCAAACTGCATCAGTATTTCTCCTATTAAAAATAAAAACAGAGACACAGATAGAATTTTAATCAGGGCTCCGGCGGGAAGGAGTGGTGTCAGTGATGGGATTAAATTTTTTTTAGTACCGGTTCTGTGACTGTGGCTTGGTGGGTGAGGCAGGGGAAGGATACTGCAAAATCTCCATTCCTTCTCCACTCCAGGGGAAGGATACTGCAAAATCCCCATTTCCTCCCGATCAGCTGGGAATCGGGAGGCAGTGAATAGATGGGGGCGGGGCCAGCCAGAGGTGGTATTTACCGATTCTCCGAACTACTCAAAATTTCCACTACGTGTTCTCCAGAACTGGTCAGAACCTGCTGAATGTCACCTCTGAATGGTGTCATAGTATCAGTCCAGCTATTTTAAAAATGCACAAGGATATGGACAGCTGAATCAGTCTTTTTCCCCCAGTACATGTCAGTTTCACATGGATAAGTCATGCATCTTTTCTGCTCTTTTTCCCTCTCAGTCTGCATTTTTTTTTAAAAAAACAAATGAGCTAATTTCTATTAGCAAGATTCTAATTTTGTGACCAGTAGATTTTTTTAAGGGAAAGGTGGATCTGTACTTGTAATGAGGGACAGTTACAACCATATTTGGTTAAGCTTGAGATGCAACATGTTCTGACCTGGGCTTCCCCAGCAGCACGAAGCTGAGTCCTCATCCCGATAAACCCCTCTTATTTAATTTACAGTGAATTCCTCTCCAGCAAAGTCTTTCCTCTCCCACAGTCTTTCACGATAGTTCACAATTACCGACCTTTATCAGGCTTGAAGAATGGCCAGGCCGATATCTTTCAGATGCTGCAATACTTGACAAGAATGCGAGAATGAACTAATTGTCTCCTGCAAACTCCACTCCCCTTTCGCTCCTCTTTTATTCCTTATGGGAGGGGCCATTCACCATCCACCTGTTGCCTTACTCCCAAGCCAACCCCTGTTCGTTAGCTGTTCCCTTCATCTGGCAACTCTGCATATGTGCACACTGAGAATAGGCTCCAGCTGTTCATCTGCCTCACTCTGAAGGCAGCTGATAACTGGCATACGGCTCTGGCCCCTTCTCTGCCTCCAACACAGAGCCCTCAGAAGAGCCTTCCCCAAACTCCAGGACCGGCCCTCCCCAACCTCCTCATTGTCCGAAACTGCTGCCAGCTCTGCTAGCCGCTGGCGGGCCACAACAGAAGTATTTGTTTCATTGTTTATTAACCCAGTTTTATTCCTTTTGTAGAAATAACTCAAGGTGGTGAGCATACCTAACATTCTTTCCTCCTCCTATTTTCACCATAACAACAGCTATGTGAGGTGGGTTGGGCTGAGCGACTGGCCCAAAGTCACCCAGCCAGTTTTCAACCGTAAAGTGGGGCTAGAACTCACAGTCTGCTGGTTTCTAGCCTAATTCTGCTTAACCCCAAGACCGAATTGGTTCTTTATTCATATATGCCAATCGTATGATTGATCCAACAAGCTATAGCCTGGCTTTTTACGAAGTGTGAATTCACGAAGTTTAAAGATTTCAGGTCAGAGTCAGCAAATCCATGTTAAAATTGCATATGACATCTGCTGTCAGGGTTCCAAATAGCATCCAAAAATAAATCAAGAGTCCAAGGCAAAGTATTGCTCAAAGTCCCAATTTATTAAGAGAGCCATGTTGGCACATCTGGGGAAAACCGAATCTGAAAGCTTCCCGGTTTTCCCCACCTAGTTGAAAGTTCAAGATCTTGCCCCCCACACCCACAATTCCATCACATGGTCCAATCTCCCATGCTGGCAGTTTCACCTATCCAGTTCCGGTCAGGTGCAGAGCTGCAGAGACAAAGGATGACCTTGGCTTTCTAGAAAGAATTTTGTTGTGACTACATAGTGTGTGACTCCTTATAACTCCCTCTCCCATTTTCCCACAATAGAAAATGCAGAATAATAGAAAGTGTGGCAGGCCAAAGAAAAGATGGCTGCAGGCCTGACATCTGCCAGATGTTGGAACTATTTTGAACCAGTCTCCGTCAGTGGAATATATTAGAATTCTTACATATAACCCTGCTGTTTTCTAAGCAGAAGGACCACATCTATGAATGGGTAGAGTTACAGATGACACTCATAGTTTTAGACCGAGGCAGACTGTTATTATTTTTCTTACTGGCTTTGTGGAACATTAAAGAGTTTACTGGAGGTGGGGGTGAACAACATCGTTTTCGCTTTCACCACAAACTCCACTGCCCTACTCTAGTAAAATGTGTTGACTTGGCTCGGGGTTCATTTATTTTACGATACACACGCCTTCCTTTCCCCCTACCAACAAGCTGATGTTGATTTTTGTCTGTCTGCATAAAATCCAAAAGCTGAGCTGTAAGCAACAGTGTGGTTATGTATAGACACACTTAAAGGAAAAACAATTTGTTCAGAGTGAGGGCTGCATTTTTCCTTCCTCGCCCTTAGATGTTTGTTTGGTGGTAACCCAGTGTGGTTCCTCGCCAGACCATAGCCTGTACCAGGAGTAGTAGGATGAATCAGAGTTGTCTTGCTCTTCATGGCATTTTGACAGAGGTTCCAGAAGGTTTATCCCATAACATTGCTCAATACACTACCTTTTGGTAGACCCAATCTTGTGTGTGACGCCATCTATTCCTACGGGAAAGGGCCCTAGCGGCCTTAATGGAATGGCCATTGTCTGAGAGAATGAGCACCAGAGCAGAAGAATTATAGCTAATCAAAACAACATCTCTCAGATCAATTCCTTTGCCCCAAACATGCCATGGTCACCACCTTCTCAGCCATATATCCTACCTGTCAATGACTACTTCAGCTTCAACCACAATGATACACGGGCACACAATAGATACAAACTCAAGGTAAACTGCTCCAAACCTGATTGCAGAAAATACGACTTCAGCCACAGAGTGGTCAATGCCTGGAATGTACTACCTGTGGTTCTGTGGTTACATCCTCAAACCCCCCACACAGCTTCAACCTTAAACTGTTGACCTCACCCCATTCCCAAGAGGTCAGTAGGGGCGTGCATAAGCGCACCCACATGCCTAATGTCCCTGTCCTACTGTTCCCATTTATTTGTACCCATTTCCTGTGTTCTTATTCATGTTTATTCTTATTCATGTTCTCTTTGTGAGTGACAAAATAAAATAAATAAATAAATAAATATCTTCATGAAGTTGCTTTCTCTCGTACCAGTCCACTCACACAACCATTTAAAATTATTCTTAATTGTTCCTACTTATAACAGGGATTTTAAAGTAGCAAACAGCTCTTTCTTAAGAGTCCCAACTCTGAATCTATGTCCAAACCAGTGGTGAGTTCTGGATTCCGTTCCAACCAGTACAGATGGAACGGCCCCAGCGTCACCCACATGAACGCCCGCGGTGCGTGCATGCATCGTACTTGCCGGCGACGCTTCCGCAAGCCGCCGCATTGCTCCAGCTGCTTGGTGGAGCATCACGCAGGCACTGTATATGCCATGCACATGTGCGGAAGCGCTAAAGGCTTAAAGCATAGGTAAGGAGCGCGGAAGGGTGGATGGGCCCTCCGGACCACCGTACTGGAATGGTTCCCCTTTGCTCCGGGCAGGATCCGGTACGCCTGTACCGGGGCATACGTCCTGCAACCCACCACTGGTCCAAACTGATATGCCAAGGCTTCTCTTTTGCTTTCCCAACTGTTCTTCTGTGACACATACCTCCAAGAACCACCACAATCTTCTCTTTGACAGCACTTCCTGTACACTCAGTTGCTAGAACTGTTGTAATCTTTCTTTGGATGAAATAACTACCACCAGCCCTGGCATCCTTAGGAGAAGTTTCACCCAAGCTGTGATCTTCAACTTCAACGTAGGAAATTACTCATTAATGATCTAACTCATATAGCAGATCATTCCTTGGCCCAGATTTCTGTAACTGGGTCAAGAAAAGAGCATCGGATGGTTCCATGATCCTTCTGTCATGGATATACTACTTTCTCATTATGTTTAAATCGAAGATGGAAAGGGTCATCAACATAATTTTCCATAAATGATCTCTTGAGCAACTGGAATGTCTTTTGCTACTTGGAGCATCTCTGAGTGATCAAATGAATAAGACTACTACAGACCAGACGATCCAAAGGTTGAAAACTTGAAGTACAAGTGAGAGTACAATATTGATCTATATATGTAGCAATCGGGTGGGTTCTGGCAGGCACTACTGCTAGTTCACTCGTCTGTGCATTTGATGAATGTTGTGTGCACTTGATGCATGCTGCGCGCACATGAGCAGTGCTATTAAAATTGTTCTGCGCATGTGCAGAATTGAAAAACAAGATGGTGACGCTGATGGTGCCTCCTGGGGAACTGGTTCAAGTGCGTGGCAGGCCAGAATCGCTGCCGGTTCCAGCAACCAAGGCCGCCAAACCACTACCCATTCAGCTGAACCGGTCCGAACCGGTAGGAACCCACCACTGGTAGCAATGAGGAAATAACAGGGAAGAAACAAGGTTTAATAGTTCTTTTCCATTGAATACTAGTTATCATCTACCTGAACAATTTCAAATTGTGAAGTAATGGATTGATCATGATTCCATCAATTGTCAATTGCTCATATCCAGGGGTGGGATTCAGCTGGTTTGCACCAGTTCAGGCAAAGTGGATGTTAATTTTGCATCCTGTTCGGCAAACCGGTTGTTGCAAGGACCGGCTAGTCCCGCCTGACCCTCCCCTCCTAGGAGTCTCCACATAGCCCATTCATCATGCCAGGTAAGTGCAGGGCCCGCACGGAGGCTCCGGGAGGGCGAAAAATGGGCCTCCTGAAAGTCTAGAAACAGGCCCATTTCTGGCCTCCGGAAAGGCCCCAGAGCCTGGGGTAGGCCGTTTTTGCCCTGCTAGAGGCTCAGGGAAAGCCACCGGACCCCGGGGAGGGCAAAAAATGGGCCTACCGGAAATACCAGAAGCCCAAATGCTAACATTTTTCAATCCCACCCCTGCTCATATCCATGTAGAGTTTGATGCTATACTTGGAGTAGTATTAGGGGAGAGATCCAGAACACTGGCTGTGTCATGATTCGGGGGGAGCTTTTTTTTCCTTCAGTTTCTGAGATTTGAAGATATGTTTAGGTCACAACATGTCGTTTCAGTCCTTGTCCATCTTGGCTGTTATGATCCGGTTCACAGATCCAAGTTGGAGTGTTGCCTTTCTTATTCATATAATTACAATCTTCTTTGTGGGAAACGGGGGCAGTTGAGTTTGAGATGAAGACATCCAAGCGGTTGTGGTGAATTAGAGATCAGCCTGGAGTCTCTAATGGTATGGATGAGGTCAAGCATGTTAGAATTGAAAGAGAAAGGAAAGACAATGAAGAAGATAAAATTGTAAAGAGATAGGCATTGAATTCCCCCCCCCCCCCAGAATGACAAGCATAGAGATTTTCAGCCCTACCTAAGTTAACATCAGACAACATCAAAAAGATTGCTAGGAAATTTTGTGAATGACACCCTAGCAACATTTCTGGCTACATTTCTCTCACTGAACTGTAACTACTGTGCAGGTTGCAGAGAAAAAGGAAAGAGCCATTCTTTAAGGTTTTTTTTTTAATACCAGCAACATCCAGTTCTTCCTCATCTCACTCTTGACCTCAGTTGGCAGAATAGAGAGAGAAATGGAAAAATGGAGCTACTCGGTCAAGGAACCAAATACATCTGCCTTGCTCTCTTGCTAAATGGTTTTCAGAGTTCACTGTAACCATTGTTTAAGGCAGTGTTTCTCAACCTTGGCAACTTGAAGATGTCCGGACTCCAACTCCCAGAATTCCCCAGCCAGCGAATGCTGGCTGGGGAATTCTGGGAGTTGAAGTCCGGTCATCTTCAAGTTGCTAAGGTTGAGAAACACTGGTTTAAGGAGCCCTTTAGTTTCATTTCTCTCTATCTCTCTCTCTTTCTCCCATTTTCTCTTTCATCTCTTCCTTGCGCGTGCAAGCAAAATACCCCAGGATCACAGTAGCGGGGACAGCAACTCCTTCCGCTGCGCTGCGGAGAAGAGCCACGCTGTGCAGGAGACTCCTTAGCGCTAGACTCAGGTCAGCGCGAGCTGCGGTCCCATTCCCCTCCTTCCTGAGCCAACATGAAGGGGCATGCAGATTGCAACTTTTCACAGGTATACGTAACTACAGGTATTGTAGATCAGAGGTGTCCAAAACTCAAGGCCCGAAGGCCGTATCTGGCATGCAAAGTGTTTAGATCTGGCCCGCAGAGCTGCCCTGGAAACAGCGAAGGACCAGCCTGTGGTGCCTCTACCAGCAAAAACAGAGCTTGGGAGTGCTGCGTGCAGGCCTCCTGAACTCCATTTTTGCTGGCAGCAGGTTGCAGGAGGCCATTGCAGCCGAAAACTGAGTTCGGGTGCCCATTTTCGCTGGCAGACTGCTCAAGGCCACCACAGACGCCCTGATTTGAGAGATTTTGAGCTGGCCACACCAGTGGTGGGTTCTGGATACCGTTCCAACTGGTACGGTTGGAATGGCCCCGGTGTCACCGACATGCACACGCACAGTCATGCATTGTAGCTTCAAATGACGTTTCTCCAAAGTCTCTGCGATGCTCCAGCTGCTCAGCGGAGCGTTGCGCAGGCGCTGTATGTACCATGCTCGTGCACAGAAGCGCCGACAGCTTTGAAACACGGTAATTAGTGCGGGTGGGCCGTCTGGAGCACCATACCGGAACGTGGCATACCGCCTGCAACCAACACTGGGCCACACCCACCCTGGCCATGCCCCCCTTCCCCGAGGTCAAACCCAATCCTGATGCAGCCCTCAATAAAATCGGGTTTGATCACCCCTTGTGTAGATAAACAATGACTTATCAGAGTCTAAGATTGCAGTAGACTGGACAGTCACTTGAACTGCAGGTGCATTCAAGTAATGGGCCTTGCCAGTTAAGATGAAATTCTTAATAGCAATAGCAATAGCAGTTAGACTTATATACCGCTTCATAAGGCTTTCAGCCCTCTCTAAGCGGTTTACAGAGTCAGCATATTGCCACCAACAATCCGGGTCCTCATTTTACCCACCTCGGAAGGATGGAAGGCTGAGTCAACCCTGAGATTTGAACAGCCGAACTGCAGAACTGCAGTCAGCTGAAGTAGCCTGCAGTGCTGCATTTAACCACTGCGCCACCTTGGCTTTTACTTAACAATGCGACCCACCTTCCCTTCCACTCCAGCCATGCCAACAGGAAGATTCTGGAATTCAGTATTTGTTACCTTGTCAAGGAAGGGAACGGAAGAAAATCCTACCTCAAAGTAAAATTTATGACTCCGTTTCTTCCAAGACTCTGATTTGTATGTTTCTTCATTATTCACTTTGGGAGATGACAGAATGGGGTACGGGATGAAAGACGAGTCTGCCTTATTCCTTATGGAGGAGTTTCTCCCCCAGACACACACACACGCACTGGCTGGGAAAAGAGTGGGCAGCACTGCCAGAGGAAATCAACCATCACAAACCAAAATCAGGGCAGCCCCTTTGGGAAGAGATGCAATAAAAGCACATCAGGACTGAAAATCAGGACAGCGCATTTCATGGCGGGATAGTTTCCTGCCAAATCAAGGCTAGATGGATTCTGCCCACAAAATCCCTGTTACTCTGCAGGTTACCTCAAATTGTTTAATCTAGCCTGCTCAGCACAGGCTGTCCTATTCACCTTAATGGCTGCAACCTCTCACTTGACACCAGTGGTGGGTTTCAAAATTTTTTAGAACCTCTTCTGTAGGTGTGTGGCCTGCTTTGTGGGAGTGGCTTGCCAGCCATGTGACCTGGTGGGAGTGGCTTGCCAGCCATGTGACTGGGTGGGCATGGCCAACTTGTAAAATATGGTGAAACTCACTTAACAACACTCTTGCTTAGCAACCAAAATGTTGGCTCAGAAACTCTGGCATTTGAAGCACGCAAATCTTAAAGCTGTCAAGTTACACCCCCAACCCTTTAGAAAAAAAAAACCCAGGGGTGTTCAAACTTGACAGCTTTAAGACTTGTGGACTTCAACTCCCAGAATTCCTCCTCCAGTCATGTTGGCTCAGGAACTCTGGCATTGAAGTGTGCAAGTCTTAAAGCTGTCAAGTTACAAGACCCCTGCACCCCTAACCCTTTAGGAAAAAAAACCTCAGAGGTGTTCAAACTTGACAGCTTTAAAACCTGTGGACTTCAACTCCCAGAATTCTTCCTCTCGCTCTTCATCTTGATGATGTGCGGATGGGCGGGAGGAGGGAGCTAGAACCAGTTCTAAATGGCACTGCAGATTTGTGGAACCTCTTCTATAGAAGAGGTTAGAACTGGCAGGAACCCACCCCTGCTTCACAGCCACTTAAAATCCGAAAATACTTTCTGGCTGTTAACCAAATGAGGTGCAACTTGATCCAAAGAGGTCACAGAGTATTATAAATTACCAAGATTCAGTCACTGGGAATGAGGAACTGTCTGTATCAGCTACACCACAACTTCCTTGTATTTTGTCTTTATTTATTTATTTTTTGCCATCTTACAGTTTCTCTCATGGGAGATAACCAGCAGCTGCCAATAATGAACAGTGCCTTTATTTGCCGTCCCAGGATACTATGAATCAAAGCCCATTACACACATCATCTTCTCTATAACCCTGTAAAACTCACCTGGGCATTAAGAAGACCTTGGTATGATATATGTTTAATGCTGTCTGGTAAGTGAGGTTTCACATCCCTATCTCATGAGATCAGAACACAAAGCACTTTAACGCCAGAGTGGTGAAAGGCCCTGGGACAGTTGATTCCTAAAACTCACAGCAATTTCCTCTCACTTCCTAGTCTTTTTCTCCCTTGTTTCTTGAGTAAACAGTTATAGCAGTTTCAAATCCAAGGGTGCGCACAAATCACGAGTTAAGTTACGTAACCGTGGCAGAATTTTACTCATGTACAAGCAGAGGTGGGTTCCTGCCTATTGGGTCCGGTTCGGCCAAAGAGGTAGTAATTCGGTCTGGTTTGGCCAAATAGGTAGTAACCAGACATGCAGAGGTGGGTTCCTACCAGTTCGCATCTATTCGGTAGAACCGGTTCGTCAAATCTACCGAACCGGTTAGAAGAGGTTCCACCAGTGGACCCGGAAAGCAGGCCACACCTACAGAAGAGGTTCCAAAAAATTTTGAAACCCACCACTGGCAAGGATCTTGTAACTTGACAGCTTTAAAACTTGCATGCTTCAATGCCAGAGTTTCTGAATAGCTACTTGGACCGACCTAAGTACTAATTCATAATTTTATATCCGGTCACATGGGCGGCAAGCCACTCCCACAAAGGAAGCCACACCCACAGAGTAGGTTCCAAGAATTTTTGAAACCCACCACTGCAGACATGTGGCTGGTTCTATGATCGGTGGTGCCATCTTGATTTTCTGTTCTGCACAGGCACAGAACAATCTTCATTTTAAAAAATGCATTTTTTTTAATGTTGTGTGCATGCTCAGATCCCTTTAAACAAAATTGGGTATGTGTGCATCTGGCACGTGCAAATTCTTTTACTACCGAACCAGTAGTAATGGTGGCCGGAACCCACTGCTGGGGACAAGTGGAAATGGCTCTTTTCTTCTCTTTTCTTCTTAACCCGTCAGTTATTTCCATTGTAGGCTTCATATTTATTTATTTATTTTGCTTCCTAAGGAGCTAAGCTTTTGAACAGCTATTGAATGGACAATAATAGCACTTAGCAATAGCACTTAGTCTTATATGCCGCTTCACCGTGCTCTCTAAATCAGGGATATCAATCCTGCATTGCCACGGCAGTGGCACATGATGTACCATGACTTTTTTCCCCTTCATTAAACCGGGCATTAGGCAGTGTGTGATGCATCCAGCCCACAGCCGTGAGTTTAACAGCCCTGCTCTAAGCAGTTAACAGAGTCAAGATATTGCCCCCAACGATCTGGGCCCTCATTTTATCAACCTTGGAAGGATGGAAGGTTAAGTCGACCTTGAGCCAGTCAGGATCGAACTCCTGACAGTGAGCAGACTCAGTCTGCAAATACTCCATTCTAACCACTGTGCCATAATCAGTGCAATTCCACCGATAGCAGTAAAATGTTCTACTCTATGCCATGGTGACCTCCACTATCAGTGGAGATTATACCAAGATCTTAGATAGCATTAAAGTAAGCCAAATTAATTTTATTCAAAGCTCCACCCAGGGAAAGCATCGATTCAATCCAGGCCATTCCTGAGAAGGAATAACCATTCCAATCTTCTTTTTTCTTTGCAATGTAGGGGTTAAAGAAAGGGTTAGAAGAGAAGCCACACCCAGATCCAACAAGCAAGAGGTGTGAACTGCATAGAAAATACACTTTTGTTTGGTTATGAAGAAATATCCCCAAAGTCAGATGTAGACTGGCTTTTAGCTACACACCTTCCCAGCAAACAGCGAATTTTGAAGCTCCAGGTAAAGAGGATTCATTTTAGGATGAGTAACCACAGTTTGCATGCTAAATGAATGCTGGGAAACTCTATATTTTAAAGAACATTTGAGGGAGGGGTGCAGAATAGTCTTTCTCTGCCTGAGGCTATAGAGACCCAGCACCAATTAAAATAAACATTATTTGTGAAGCAACTGATCAACACTGAAAGGGTAAGCTATTAATATATGAAAATAAGAGCAAACCCCACTCCCTTCTAGTACGGATGATGTTAGCTAGTTTGGTAATGAAATGTCTGCAAGAAAACCATCAAGCTCAGTGAGCACAGTTCAACCCTGAGCTACAGATATTCTCTTCTATCGATAAACACTTTTTGGTTAGAGGGTCTCAGAGCCTGCCTTATATGAAATGGCTTCCAGTGGATTCCATTCTAACATTTGATAACATTTTTGTAAATAAAAAATGTAGAATTATAATGGTAGAGTCTTTGGTTCTTCACATGTAAAAAAAAAATACAAAGCTAAGGAATAAAGAAATAAAAAACAAATTTGAAAAAAAGGAAAAGCTCAGAAAAGGAAAAGAGAGAAAGTGCAAGAAAGAAAGAGGAAAAGAAGAAAAACAGAAAAAGAATGACTTCCAACTTTCTTTGGTACAGATATAAGTAAACAATATATCACATTCTTATTCTAAGATTAACATTTGTCTGCATTATTTCCATAATCCCATATCTAATCATCAAAGCCCCGAATCAACTTTTAATTTTAGTTTCTCACAAAAAGTCCAGAAATGATTCATATCGCTTTAAACACTATTTGGTAAGGAAACCACAACAGATTTATTTAATTGCACCAAACTATAAATAAAACAGGAATGGAATCTAGACCCATGCTTCTCAACTTTGGCAACTTTAAGATGCATGGACTTCAATTCCCAGAATTCCCCAGGCAGCATGAAATCCACCCATCTTAAATTTATCAAGATTGAGAAAAACTGGTCTACAATAAGGATTTCCCATTCCTCTTTTATTGGTTCTTACTTGAAATTTGCCATACCCATTATAAAGGTATATATTTAATTTCGCTTATCTAGTTTATGGTGATTTTTCCCTTTTGGGGAGGTTGAGTTTTGAATTCTCTCCTGTGGGAAGTTATCATCCAGCCCTCTCCCAGAAAAATGAAATATCCTAGGAAATATTGAAAAGGCAGAATATTTCTCTGGATGTGAAAAGAAAGAAACATGCTTTAAAAGACAGAATAGTTGCCTGTAGCTTCCTGCCCATCCACACTTTGTCAATAGGCCATTGAGAAGGCCAGGCTAGCCCACTTTACATAATAAAGACTTCTCCACTGCAGCTGTAGGGGGAAGGGATATTACTCAACTCTCCACATGGCATCTGAGAACTCATCTATGGATTCAAAACAGCCTAGAGAGTAGCCCCCTGCATGGCACCATAGGAGTCTGACAACCAATCAGAATACATTTCTTACACAGGAACAGGAAACAGAGAGGTGGGACTAAAGAGGGTATAAAAAGCCTAGCAAGCCCCTTCCTCAGCCTTTTCCTTCTTCTCCACCAACATTGAAACATATGAAGACATTTTCGGTACAGGGCTCAAGCCATGTGGCCCTGTCCACCAATAAACCATCTTTCCAAGCAGCCTCCATGTCTCCAGTGTCTTCTTCCCCACTTGGAGCTGAACCCAGAAGGACATTTCTTTCAACACTCCTTTCTAAAAAAAAGAAAACTGAAAAATACTTTCCCTCACATCTGAATAGGGAGGCTGGCTCATTTCCTAACCCTTATATTATCAGGATAATATACAGTTAGTAATACAATTAATAAGCAACTTTGCTCAAGCTTGATAGACTTAGAAAGAAACTCACATGTCAGACAAAATTAGCATAAATTGCTGTAATTAAGAATAATAAATCTCTGGTTTTATTTGACAGAAACGCTCTAGACACTGTCTGAATAAAGAACTCTAGCATATAACAAAAGTGAGATCATGATTTTGGTCAAAGACAGTGCTGCCAGGCCTCATTTTCAAGGTGCTTTAGATTGTTAGTGGTTAATTAATGAAGCTTCCAGAAGGATTAGCTGCAAACACAGGTGAGCAATCTTTCTCAATGACACATAGGACTTCTCTTGTTCTTTATGGACTTGTGATTCATCTGCACCTTGAAAGCTTGGAGGGCATTCAGACAACCACCCAAAACCATCAACCTGTCCTGGAATTTGGATTACACTCCTGTCTGCTTCACTTTCCACCCAATTAATGGATGTCAGCATCAACTAGTCTAGATTAGTTTAGCAGGACACGGTAATGTTTTTAGACAGCTCTTACTAGCAGACTTTGGCGATTTACTTCCAGAAATCATTATAAGCTTTTCATTCTTAATTATTCGGATAGGACTCAATAGTTTCTTGGCCACCGGTAAGTCAACAAAGCATAGCCCAATTTTTTTTAAAAAAGTCCATCTACACATTCTCAAGGTTAGGACAGTCTTTGACTCTACTGAAATTAGGGTGAGAGGGAGAGGGAGACATGTCAAAGTCTTTTAATGCTCAAATGTTTTATTTTCATTTTTCATTTTCATTTCATACAGTCACATATATACTGTGCATGATTGGGGCCATATAACATTGGGCAATAAACACAGCCATCCTTGTACTCCCCAAAATACAAAACCAATATACCACTTCAGCCCTCCATACACCCTTTCTTTCTCCCCCCTCCAACTTTCCTTTCTCCCCTCCAACATTCCCCTCTCCTACTTCCCCTCCCCTCTATCACTCCTTTCTCCCCCTCCCTTCCATCTCACCCTCCTTCCGATCCTCTCTCCCACCCTCTCTACCCCTCCCTCTTCTTTCCCTCTGCTCCTCACTTCGGTGTATTTCTACTATCTATCGATATATTCATGTCAAAGTCTTAATGTACCAATAGGACAGATTGAAAAGGGAAAAGCTAGACGTACCCCTCTTCCTTCCTTAGTCCACTTTTCCTGTTGTACACATCTATTATATATCTCTAGGGAAAATATATGTTTTTTATATAAATTGAAAAGGTGACAGCCAACTGGATGGGTCGATGGGCCAGTCCATAGTAAATATGGAGTAAAATATGGAAAAATCACAGAATAAAAAATTTAAGGGGTGTTTGTAGCACACGATTAAAACCTGATCCTTCTGATGTGAGTGCAACATCAACGCTTGCCTCCAGAAGTTGTGGGTGCTCCAAGGCTGGAGGTTTTTTTTAAAGAAGAGATTGGACAACCATTTGTCTGAAATGGTATAGGGTTTTCCTGCCGGAGGAGGGGGTTGGACTGAAAGACCTCCAAGGTACCTTCCAACTTTCTTATTCTATTATACTCAACCAAAAGACATAGGACTCAGAGGTGGAATTCAGCCAGTTCTGACAGGAGAAATGTTACATTTTGTAGTAGTTCGGAAACCCAGCAAATAGGCTGGCCACGCCCCTGCTGCCTCCCAGCTGATCTTCTTTTGTTGCCCTGAACAGAAGAACGGAGCTGGAAAGCAGGTTAGTGGGGTGGGGAAGCAATGGGGATTTTGCAATATCCTTCCCCTGCCATGCCCATCACATCACGCCCACTAAGCCACATCCACAGAACCAGTAGTGTTGAAATGTTGAATCCCACCACTGATAGGACTGCAATTCATCCTGCTACAATCACCATCTTGATTTTTTTTTCACACCCTTCCACTCCACACACACACACATATTTCCAGCAATGCTGAATGGCAAACTGATTGTGAAACTTCAATCACGAAGCTAGGATTTGACTGCACTATTCCAATGCAATAAAGGTTTCTAAGCAATGATAGATATCAATACAGCAGAGGTAGGTTCCTACTAGTTTGGACCAGATCGGCCCAGTAGGTAGTAAATCAGCCTGCCACCCCCCCTCCCTAACCGGTTCTATCGAGCCTATGGTGCTGCCATCTTGGTTTTTGTTTCTGCGCATGTGGAGAAGCATTTTTACTACTGCACATGCGCATGTAGCATGCACCAAGCATGTGCATGCCTGAAGCACATCCCTGAGTGAACCAGCAGTAACAGAAGCCCGAACCCACCCCTGCAATGCAGTAGTCTTCAACTTACAATCATTCATTTAATGACCATTCAAAGTCACAACTTTGTGCTAGTCGTTACTTTTAAAGCCCTACATGGTATTGAACCTGGGTACTTGAGAGACCGCCTCCTGCCAATTACCTCCCTACGACCAATTAGATCCCACAGATTAGGCCTCCTCCGAATACCATCCGCTAGCCAATGTCGACTGTCGACCCCTCGGGGGAGGGCCTTCTCTGTGGCTGCTCCGGCCCTCTGGAACGATCTCCCCATGGAGATCCGGACCCTCACCACCCTTCCGGCTTTCCGCAAAGCTATCAAGATCTAGTTGTTCCGGCAGGCCTGGGGCTGATGAGTTCCCAGCCCCACTTGAATTGTTGCGACTGTTGTATTGTTTTAATCTGTTTTTTTGTATTTGTTTCTGTCTTTGTTTATTGTTGTATTTCCCCCTTCCCACTTTGTTTGTTAGCCGCCCTGAGTCCCTCGGGAATAGGGCGGCAAACAAGTGTAATAAACATACAACATACACAACAACACTAAAAAAAATGACTTACACTGTTTCTCACACTCAGGATTGTTACACCATCCCCATGGTCACATGACCAAAACTCAGATGCTTTGACAGTTGGTTCCTATTTATGATGGTCGCTGTGTCCCAGGATCTTTTGATCATCTTTGGTGATCTTCTGACAAGCAAAGTCAATAGGGAAGCCAGATTCACTTACCAAGGGTGTTACTAACTTAACAACTGCAGGGATTCACTGAATAACTGTGATAAGATTGTAAAATGGGGGGAAACTCTGTTAACAACTTCTCACTTACCAACAGCTGAACTGTGGTTGTAAGTGATGGACTACCTCAGAGGTGGGTTCCTACCAGTTCGCACCAGTTCGGTAGAACCGGTTCGTCAAATCTACCAAACCAGTTAGAAGAGGTTCCACCAGTGGACCCGGAAAGCAGGCCACACCTACAGAAGAGGTTCCAAAAAATTTTGAAACCCACCACTGACACACACACACACACACAGACTCACACAGAGAGAGAAAGAGAAAGAAAGAAAGAAAGAGAAAGAAAGAAAGAAAGAAAGAAAGAAAGAAAGAAAGAAGAAAAAGTGAGAAAGAGATGAAAGAAAAAAGGAAAAAGGGACAGAGAGACAAAAGGAAGGAGAGAGAGCGAGAGAGAGAAAGAAAGAAAGAAAGAAAGAAAGAAAGAAAGAAAGAAAGAAAGAAAAACACATGGCCGGCAAGCCACTCCCACCAGGTCACATGGCCGGCAAGCCACTCCCCACAAAGGAGGCCACATCCACAGAGTAGGTTCGAAAAATTTTGGAAACCCACCACTGGACTACCTGTATACAGATATCCTGAGCTGTATTGTCATTCAGTTGACCGAGCGTTCGTACAGAGTCCACCCAATTCTAGGAAGGGAAACTTACAACTTTACAAAGCACACTCATCCCTGTGCCAAAGGGTTGGGTGGAACAAATATAAAAAGGGCCCTTTGACATTTGCCTCAATAGCAGGGTAGAGCAATATAGAAGCCAGAATACCAAGAGGCTTCCATAATGATTTGGAAGGGGAAATACTTGTTTCGTTGGTCATGGATTTCCTCTGGACAGTTGCTGGATGTCTTTTTCTAGGGTTTTGGTGGAGAAAGATGGAAAAATGCAAGGATGAAATATGACCTGTTGTTTGACGGGCACCGCCCTTCTGTTCCTGCTGGAAAAGAAAAAACCAGCAGCTTTTACAAAACAACAAAGACTATCCAAGTAAGAGAGAATCCATTCAGCCATTTGCGCAGCTGACTTCCAATCCAATCCTTTAGTCAATTGCAAAATGTGGGCTTTGTTTCGTGGCGTTCAGAATCCATCCAGAATTAGACATTGGGTTTGACGATATGTAGTAGCTACATATCATCATAAAGACATCATTGAGCTAAACTAAAAAAAGGATAATATAATTGTATTAAAAATATATAACTTCAGATTATTGTGATCTTCATGTTCATCATGAAAAACAGGAAATAGAGTTGGAAAATGTTGATAGTTGCAAAGTCATGACTGACCCATCGCAACCCCATGGACAACGTTCCTCCAGGCCTTCCTGTCCTCTACCATCCTCTGGAGTCCATTTAAGCTCACACTGACTGTTTTGGTGACTCCATCCAGCCTCCTTCTCTGTTGTCCCCTTCTTCTTTTGCCTTCTATCTTTCCTAGCATCAGGCTCTTCTCCGGTGAATCCTTCCTTCTCATTAGATGGTCAAAGTGTTTGAGTTTCATCTTCAGGAAAAATACATTATCCAAACAGCAACACTATACCTTCCTTTGCTAAAAAAAAAAATCCTTGATCTTTTGTCAAAAAAAAAATGCTGCCCTAATCTAATTACAGACAATATCAGCACATGTTCATAATTTGTTACTGCAGATCAATAATTTGGTAAAAGGCAATTTAACCTAGCTCAAATCTTTTTCCAAACATTGCGCCTGCAAAAATGGACAAACTTTTCAAACAGGGCCTGGAATCAGTAGCTGAACTCTCATAAGATTTAAGTAATTCCACCCAGATTTTGTTATATCTTACTACAAAAAAAAAGAGGGTAAAATTTCAAAAGATCTGGCACCAAATTTTTACCGTTTCATTTTGTGTGTGTGTGTTTTAGATCAAACAATAGTTTAAACACCTTTTAAGCATTCTTGAAGCAGCATTAAGGCATATTTTGAGTTCTGCATTATTGATCCAACTACTCCTAGAATCCGTGAGAGGTATTATATATCCAATGTTACTTCCTTCTCAGTTTTGTTTGTGCATTCTTTTTTAAAATTAAGCAGATTGCTTATTCTATCTGTCCTTGAAAGAGACTGCTTGCCCTTATCTCAGCAAAGTTCTGCATAGCTGGGGATATTCCCAAAATGTATGGAAGAGCAAAGAGGTCATACTTATAGGACAGTAATGGTGAACCTTTTCGGCACCAAGTACCAAAAAGGGAGCTCACACGGGTGGCACTGAGTCAGGGGTGGGTTTCAACCGGTTCGCGGCGGTCCCCGCGAACCGGTTGATCGGCGAACCCGGAAGTAAGTAACTTCCGGGAATGGCGAAAGGCCCACCCACCCGCCCGCGCTCCTTCCTGGTCTTTGAAGGCTTCTGCGTTTCCACTATTCTCCACAAGCAGCTGGATGGCACATACAGCGCCTGCGCGAGTCTCCACGAGCAGCTGGAGCATCACGCAGGTGCTAAGACGCATACGTGAACTGCGCGCATGCACAAGGACGCCGCCAGCCCCGTTCCAACCGAACCAGTTGGAACGGGATTAGCAACCCACCCCTGCACTGAGTGCCAAAAAGGGAGCACTTTGTGAGCACGTGCGCTCATCTGTGCCGCAACCAGGAAGAGGAGCTGCTCAGGGGGCATGCGCACACTGGAAAGTGAACTTCCGTTTTCCGGCACGCACATGCGCCTGCCAGCAAGTCTTCAGGTTACGGTTGGGCACGCACATGCGCCGAATAGCTGCCAGTGTGCAAGTTGTTCCAGTTTCCGGCACTGCCATATGCACAAAGGCCAGCTGATCATCGCATGCGCATGCATGCCAAAAAAGTGGAATGGGCAACGTCGTGCATACCAGGCCATATGGCATGCCACGTGTGCCATAGGTTGGCCATCACGGTTATAGGAGAAGGAATGGCAGAACCTGGGGTGGAGTGGAAAGAGGAATTACCTTGGAATCCCTATGTAATAATAAATGTTCAAACCCACTCCCCTTGAGTGCCATTGACCTTTATCTAACTCTACTGTGTTTTCCCCAAAATAAGACAGGGTCTTATTTTCTTTTGAACCCTGAAATAAACGCTTGGTCTTATTTTCAGGGAGGTCTTATTATTTTTGAGGTGCCAGAGGCGGCGAATGTGGTCACCTTATGGCTGCTGCTGTGCTGCAATATTTTCACGGAGGGCTTATTTTAGAACATGCGCTCAAAAGCTTGAATTGGGCTTATTATCTAGGGAAGTCTTATTTTCAGGGAAACAGGGTAACCAGGTGATGACTGTTAGTTGAGAAGATTTCTATAGGTAGGTTTGGAGCAATAAATCAGCTTAATTGAACCTTCGAGTTTGGATCTGATATTACTAGCCCATTACTATTTTAAAATTCTATGACAAAGGTCAAAACTCATTCCTATAAACAAGCTTAGCAACAAAGTTGAGTGTTCTGAATTTCACTTCAGAAGACTGACTGACTTGAGAAGTTTATGCAGTCCTCCTTTACTGACTGCCTCAGACAGTGGCCATTCATAAATCACATAGAAAGTAATTTAAAAAGTGTGACCAATCCTCACAATTATGACCTTCACAGGTCTGTACAGCAAAGTAAGATCGTACATCACTTTTTCAGTTGGTGGTCACTTTGCTTAACAACTTAGTTGCTGGTCCCCAACTACAGTCACTAAATGAGGACTCCTTGTATCAAGATTGCTATCCCTTAAGTAGGACATTTCAGGTGGAATAAGTGAATTGTACCTGGAAACCCAATGGAGGCCAACCAAAATGATAAAGCAGAGAAATTAAAGTGTCCATATAATACAGGGTCTCCAGTGGTGGGTTTCAAAAATTGCTCGAACCTACTCTGTGGGTGTGGCCTCCTTTGTGGGAGTGGCTTGCCACCCATGTGACCGGATGGGAGTGGCTTGCCGCCCATGTGACTGGATATGAAGATGCCGACGACACTTGTCAGAACCACCTTAAATTACCTCACACACAGCACTGGCATGCATAAGGATATGATGTAAACTTGTTTTTTTAAAAGGCATCTTCGGTTTGTGTTTAAACAACTTCAACACACGCAATGTTCTGATTGCACCACAAACGCAGTACTCATCCTTACCTTTCACAGAGGCACTGAGTTTTATAAGTATGAGCATGATAGTGTAGAATAATCATATCCAAGGACCAGTGGTGGGTTTCGAAAAAGTTTGGGACCTCTTCTGTAGGTGTGGCCTGCTTTCTGGGTCCACTGCTGGAAACTCTTCTAACCGGTTCGGTAGATTTGACAAACCGGTTCTACCGAATAGGTGCGAACTGGTAGGAACCCACCTCTGAGGATCTCCCAAGGGACCTTTTACTGACTTTTGGACAGATTGAAGCTTTTCAGAATTTTTCCAAATGTAATTCCACATTGAACAATTCTGCGGCGATCACAACTGGAAACCAAATGGAACTAGATCAAAATCCAATAGAGAGTGATGTAGCTCAGGGGTAGGCAATATGGCCACCTTGCAACCTGTGGACTTCAATTCCCAGAATTCCTAACTCAGCATGGAATTCTGGGAGTTGAAGTCCACAGGTCCTAATGTGACCAAGTTCCCCATCCCATGTACCTGGTACATGACACGTTCCTTTAGGAGAAGAAATACTAGATCCATACACCACACTCAGTTTTCTATAAATCTGTGAGGAACTTGGTAAGAACTATAAAGCACCAGCCATCCTTGATGTGCCTTCCCTGACCCATATTTTCTTTTTCCTACTGTAAATGCAAACTGGAATGAAGTAAAGCTTTCAGGAACAGGGCCGATGTATTTCTAACTCAATCAAGCTTTTGGTAGAAGCATTGCAATTATCCACAATCATAGTCTAGGTTACCAATTCATGTCAGGCCAATGATCACAACACAAAGTCTATGCGTGTTGTGGTATCTTGTTTAACCTCCCTAAAATTACATTTATAGACTGAGGGAGAAAGCAATTTCTTCCAGTTAGACGACTGTCATTAGAGGCTGCATCTCTCCTTTGCAGAATATAGATTTCAGCAGGAAGAGAAAGAGACGTCGGCTGGGCACTCCTTCCCCTCCCGTCTTTTCTTACAAATCTACGTTTATAGATTATTTGAAATGCATAAACCATAGCTAGGGATATAACCTCATTCATATGCCTCAATTTACTTGCTGAATTACAGTTCAAAACAGGAAGAAAGCAATGTTTAATTACATTCCACCAAAGAAACATAGGTCTTGTTACTGTCCTTTCTTAAATATGAGAAGGAAGTCAAAATATATTCTAACTTATGTCCCAACTGCCATCTTGAATTTAGAGATGGATTCTCTCTTTTTAATTTATTTCCATTGTATAATTCGTTATCAGGCATGGCTTGACTGTTCTTGAAAGACTATGTTAGCAGAATAAGAGTTGGATGGGACCTTGGAGGTCTTCTAGTCCAACCCCCTGCTCAAGCAGAAAGCCCTATACAGTGTCAGACAAATGGTTGTCCAATCTTTTCTTTAAAAGCTCCATGGTTGGTAGCAATAGCAATAGCAGTTAGACTTATACACCGCTTCATAGGGCTTTCAGCCCTCTCTAAGCGGTTTACAGAGTCAGCATATTGCCCCCAACAATCCGGGTCCTCATTTTACCCACCTCGGAAGGATGGAAGGCTGAGTCAACCCTGAGCCGGTGAGATTTGAACAGCCGAACTGCCCAACCAGCAGTCAGCTGAAGTAGCCTGCAGTACTGCACTCTACCCACTGCGCCACCTCGGCTCACCACAACTTCTGGAGGCAAGGCGTTCCACTGATTAATTGTTCTAACTGTCAGGAAATTTCTCCTAAGTTCTAGTTTGTTTCTCTTTCTGATTAGTTTCCATCCATTGCTTCTTGTTCTACCCTCGGGTGCTTTGGAGAACAGCTTGACTCCTCCTTCTTTGTGGCAACCCCTGAGATATTTGAACACTGCTATCATGTCTCCCCTAGTCCTTCTTTTCATTAAACTAGACATACCCAATTCCAGCAACTGTTCTTTATATGTTTTGGCCTCCAGTCTCCTAATCATCTTTGGTGCTCTTCTCTGCAGTTTTCTACAATCTCTACATTTTTCTCAACCAGTGTGATGTCTGGTGTATTATGCGCCAGTATTTTGTCTGTTTGTATGCGAAAATCCCACAAGATCTTGACCATGTGATTTTCAGTGACCTTTTCAGGCTTATGTTCCCACCAATTTGTTGCTGTTTTAATATTATAATTTTTGCACAAATTCCAATGGTGCTACTGAATTGTGTTATTATTATTGTTGTTGTTGTTATTAACTTTATTCATTAAACATGAAACTCAGCCAACTGAACATTCAAAAATGCATTACAAATGTGACTGATGATAATGATTGATACGGTTTGCGGCCAGCGTCCTAGGTATCAACCAAGTACCTTCTTAAAATATGTTCCGAATAGTGCAGTTTTTTGCAGTTCTGCTGGTGTTATTGCAGGAAGCTGCAATTTGTGGATGTATCTTGTAAAATTCTTGGACATGGTGCCAAGTGCCCCGATGAGAATGGGTATCACTGTTACATGCTTCATCCATAGCAATTATTATTGTTGGTACTAGCTTGGCTTTCTTTTGCCACTGTTGTTCTATTTCTATTTGCAGATTTTCATATATTTTGTTATATTCTCTAGTTCTTTCTCTTCTATTCTGCTCGCTCACTCGCTCCAGATACTGACACATCCACAATCCAGACTTTTGTCTTGTTGTTGGAAGAAATGTCCTTCTGGGTTCAGCTCCAAGTGGGGAAAAAGACACTGGAAACATGGAGGCTGCTTGGAAAGATGGTTTAATGGTGGAGAGGACTACATGGCTTGAGGTCCTGGACAGAAAAGGGGGATCATATGCTTTCACATGTTGGATAAAGAAGAAAAGGGAGAGCGAGATGCTGAAAGTTCCTGGCTTTATACTCTCTGTTCGGCCCCACCTCTCGGTTTCCTGTTCCTGTGTAAGAAATGCATTCTGATTGGTTGTCAGACTCCCATGGGGCCATGCAGGGGCAACTCTTTAGGTTGTGCTTTGAATCCAAGTTTGGTTGAACATTGCTTTTTCCCAGGTGCCTTGTGGTGAGATGGGTAAAGAGCTAATACTATCATGCCTTAATCCCATCACCTTGGAGCTGAAGGGGAGAACCATTTGTTATGTAGAATAGACTGGCCCATTAAGAAAAGTGGGGGCTATTAAGAGTGAGTCTGTTTCCTGCCTAAAAACATGTTTCTCCATTTCTGATCCAGGGAAATATAATATTCAGCCTTTTCAATATTTCCCAGGATATTTCATTCTTCTAGGGGAGGGGTGGGTGCTAACTTCCTACATTACTTATCGACTATTAGTATATTTTAAAAACCGAGTTCAGACATAAAGAATTTGAGTAAAACAAGCAGGAAACTATCTAGGGATGAAGGCTTGGCGGAACTCAATAGAAGCATTGTCTCATGTCTGTTCAAGATAAGCAATTGTTTGAAATGAACTTAAATACTTGAAAATTACAAACTGTGGTTCTTGTGTTTATGTCTGTGTGCATTCAGTCACAAATATACCCTAATCTCACTTGCCCACTTATACCTCAAAGATAGGATTTTCCGTAATAACAATGGTAATTAAAAACCCTCTATGTCTAGAATGCAATTATATGGTTAGCATACTTTTATTTATTCAGCATGTCTCTCCTTGACTTTTTAACTCTGAGCTTCCCTGTGACCGTAAATCGCTACAGTAAAAACAAGAACAATGCAAACCGAATTAAGGATGACATAATACAGAGTTTCATTGTTGATGGCTTGGCTCCTTCCCAGGTATTTACAGCATTTGGAATCTTTGAGGTCTCATAACGTGTCTCTACTATCTATAGCATTCCAGGCAGAAATTAAAAGCCATGGTTGTTTTTTTTTAAATCAACTAAGTTTGGGACTAGCCCACAAAATTAGATCAACTCAAGGAGATGTGCAGCCCAATTTTAATGTGGTATCCTCAGATCTTCGCAGATTCCCAAGACCCATAATCTCCCAATGGTGTGTTGCTCAACTATCTAAAAGAATTAGGGATTTTAAAGTAGATTTTTTAAAAGAGATCTGTCTGTAAATTTATAATATATAACAAAAATCTATCTATCTATCTATCTATCTATCTATCTATCTATCTATCTATCTATCTATCTATCTATCTATCTATCTATTTACCTACCTATCTTTCATCTACCTCTCTACCTCTCTATCTATCATCTACCTATCTGTCATCATCTATCTATCTATCCATCCATCCATCATCTATCTATCTATCTATCTATCTATCTATCTATCTATCTATCTATCTATCTATCTATCTATCTATCTACTAAGTTTGGGGCTAGCCCACAAAATTAGATCAACTCAAGGAGATGTGCAGCCCAATTTTAATGTGGTATCCTCAGATCTTCGCAGATTCCCAAGACCCATAATCTCCCAATGGTGTGTTGCTCAACTATCTAAAAGAATTAGGGATTTTAAAGTAGATTTTTTAAAAGAGATCTGTCTGTAAATTTATAATATATAACAAAAATCTATCTATCTATCTATCTATCTATCTATCTATCTATCTATCTATCTATCTATCTCTGTCTCTCCCCTCCCCCTTCCGTGTGTGTGTGTGTATTTGTGTGTTCCAGCATAACTCTGGAATGCCTCGAGCAATTTTAACCAAACTTGGTACACAGATTACTTACTCCCTGTGGGAGTAAGACATCCCTAACACCCCTTGGGGGAGGGGAGTGTTCTGTTAAGATACAGCCTGTTGTGCCTTAAAATGGCTTCTACCATACTACCTTAAAATGGCTTCTACTGTACAGCGCTGTGGAGTTGCCATGGTAATGGCTTCACAGTACTCCAACGGGGGGGACTCTCTCTGGTAAGGGGGGAAATCCAACATTAGAAAATGCAATGACATTCATGAAAGGAGAGATGGGATAAGTAAATACCTGAGCAGTGCCAGATTTTCAGCTAGTTATAAGAGCAAAATGAGAATGGTGCATTGTAAGAAGTTAAAATACCATATACCCTCGGTGTGCTGGTAATTGGTTATCTGTTGATCCCTTAATGTATGCAGTCTTGATTTCTAGGTATGTCTTCTCTGTCTTGGCACCTACATATAGAATAGTCTTCTCTCCAGAATTATTGATGATCCAAGCCCTATTGGTTTTTTAGAAGGCAGTGACATCCTAGTTCTACTCCCAACTTTTGGGACCAGCTGTTATTTTCTGAACTCTGTCATGGATGGGAGTCTTTTGAGAATTCTAAGGAGGAAGTCTTGACTTAAGTTACAGATGTCAAACTCTAATCGTGTCGTGTGACATATCTCAACATATCACAACATTTTTTTCCTTGCAGAGCCAGGGTGGGTATGGCCTGCGTGTGACGCATCCAGACTGCCGGCCCCCCAGTTTGACACCTCTGACTTAGGTTTTTGTGGTGTTGTGTTGTTACACTGGACTGAATTTCACTGACTGGCAGGTGGAAGCAGAGAGGAAAGGAAGGGAGGGAGGGGGGAGGGAGGGAGGGAGGAAGGAAGGAAGGAAAGAAGGAAGGAAGGAAGGAAGGCATCCTCACATGTCCTACTATTTTTATATTTTGAATAAAAATATCAGCAGCACTATCTAGACCTCTTCCAGTCTGGTTTTGGATTTAGTCACACTTATAGAAGATGTGTAGCAGAGCCAAGATGGAGATAGTACATCCATTACTCTTCTCCTGAATGGCTTAGTGACTTTCAATATCATTAAGTATGGTATCTTTCTGAGCTGACTGTGAGTTGGGGATTAGGACACCATTTTTTCAAGTTTCTCTAGGGCCAGTTCTAGACAAAATTGGGTAGGGAACCTTATCTCCTTAGTCCCCACTTTGATAAGGTGCCACATGGTTTGTTGTTGTTGTTTTGTCTCTCACCTCCTCTCCAACATATACATGAAATCACTGGATGAGATCATCTGCTTTTTGGCGTTCAGAATGTTGATATATCTTTTGAGCCAAGCCAAGTGAAGTTATCAAATTTCTGTCATGAATCATGAAGATTGTGTGTGTGTTTTTGTTGGGATAAAAACATCTCACACGCAATCCTTTCAAAACGGGATAGCTATGGCTATTTGGGGTTGCCCAGACCTGGGAATAGCAATAAATCTATCTACATCATGGCTAAAAGTCATCACTGACCCTATCAATCAATCAATCAATCAATCAGTAGCCACACCTTTCTCCATGTATTGTATTTTGTTATGGACATCACACTTTAAGAATGATTTAAACAAGGTAGATTAGGTTCAGAGAATGGCAACGAGGAGGATCATACGCCTGCCACAGATATTTAGCCTTGAGGGAAGACCGGAATATAACAGTCCTCTTCAGATATCTCAATGAATAACACATTGGAGAACATCAAGTTCTGTTCTCCATCATTCCAGAATGCAAAGAGAAGGTAATGGCTTTAAGTTATGGAAAGGCAGAAAACTGGGGCAGAGGCAGGGTTCAGGAAAGCTTAATAGTAAGAGCAGAGAAACAAAGTGGAAAGAAATGGAAAGCTCTCCTTTATTGGATGTGGTCATGTAGAAGCTGGACAGCTATCTGTTAAGTCCTCGCGGTTACGACCGCAGGGCGTCAATCATCAAGGGAAGCACTCCTATTGGTCTCGGCGCACCTCCTGGCTGGCGGGAGAATTACGCACAATTGATCGGTTAAGCATCTGCCAGCTTCTGTATAAATAGCTGTCAGATGATGAGAGAGTTGTTCTAAGCTGTTATACCGTTGTGTTAATAAAGTGTGTTGCTGGTTAAGCTGTCTCAGTTTCCCTCAGTTGCTGAGTACTGAGCACTATCCATCATGGAATCTTTAATTTGGATCACTGCAATGACCAGAAGGTCTAAATAGCCCTTAGCATTTAGACTTATGTATCTTTTCATAGTACTTTCTAAGCAGTTTACAGAATCAACATATTGCCTCCAACAATCTGGGCCCTCATTTTATTAACCTCGGGAAGATGGAAGGTTGAGTCAACGTTAAGCCCAGTCAGGATCGAACTGATGGCAGTCAGCAAAATTAGCCTGCAATACTGCATTCTAACCACTGCAGCGCTATGGCTCATTACTGCATCCTTACAACAGGGGTGGGTTCCTGCCAGTTCTAACCTCTTCTATAGAAGAGGTTCCACAAATCTACAGTACCGTTTAGAACCGGTTCCAGCTCCCTCCCCCCGCCCGTCCCCACATCATCAAGATGAAGAGCGAGAGGAGGAATTCTGGGAGTTGAAGTCCACAAGTCTTAAAGCTGTCAAGTTTGAACACTTCTGGGATTTTTTTTTCTAAAGGGTTAGGGGTGCAAAGGTCTTGTAACTTGACAGCTTTAAGACTTGTGTGCTTCAAATGCCAGAGTTTCTGAGGCAACATTTTGGTTGCTAAGCAAGAGCGTTGTTAAATGAGTTTCACCACATTTTACAAGTTGGCCACCCCCACCCAGTCACATGGCTGGCAAGCCATTTCCACTCGGTCACATGGCCAGCAAGCCACTCCCACAAAGCAGGCCACACCTACAGAAGAGGTTCTAAAAAAATTTGAAACCCACCACTGGCCCCAGAGATCTTCTAACCTACCTTACTAAACTGTAAATTTTAAGGTGATAGAAGAAAAACATTCCAAAACACATTCTAGAGAATAATTATATGAATTATTTATATTTTAATTAATCATTGACCCCACCTGCTATTTTTTCAGGGGGTGCATGTCCCAGCAACAGCACTCAAAAGCAACTGTCTCCACCTGAACTTTCTTAGCAACTCTAGGTTAGGCCAAGGTGATTCTGAGCCCTCACTTTAGCAATTTTATTATTCCAGGATGACTAAGGACATCAGACAAAATATTATAATTATGCACTGGCTCTCAACTTAAGGATTGAACAGATAAATTATTTGTCACAACATCAAGCATACGGGGATACGAAAGGAATGTGTGAATGGCATTTTCCAGCCACAACAAGCAGGGTTGCCTGATTTAATATAACCCAATCATAGTAAAGGCGAAAACAAGCATTGCTCACCTCAGTGTTTAAAAAAAAAATCATAATTAAAAACACTTCTTCAATGTGTAATAAAAAAGAACTGAGTGATAATTAAGAGATGGACGCAGTAGTGGGTTGAAGGCGGTACGCCACGGTACGTGCCTGCCAGAAACAGCAGCCGCCTTACCGGAACGGTGCTTTGGAGGGCCCGCCCGGCCTCGTTCCTTACATGTATTTGAAGGAAACGGGCCATCTGCGCCCACACACACAGTGTACGGCACCTGCAGGCGGTGGGTGATTATGTGTGCGCAGCGCGGGTGCCCGTAGTGTACGCCTGGCTCCCGTTGCAGTGTACCAGTCGCAACAGGAGCTGAAACCCTCTACAGGATGGACGGCACTGTTTAGGCCTGTATGCCAGATTGGCATCTAGATAATCTAGTCTATAATCTAGTCTATTAATGGTGGGCAGCTGCCAGTTCGGACCGGTTCAGGCAAACCGGTAGTTAGGCCTCCTCCGTATCCCATCGGCCAGCCAGTGTCGGCTGGCAACTACAAGGAGGAGGGCCTTCTCAGCAGTAGCCCCGACCCTTTGGAACGAGCTCCCCGTGGAGATTCGTACCCTCTCCACCGTCCAAGCCTTCCGCATAGCCTTGAAGAACTGGCTCGCCCGTCAGGCCTGGGGATAGGATAGTTACCCCTCCCGAATGATGAATGTATGTTGCTTGCTATTTTATTACATGTCTCTGTCTTAATGTCTGTATTCCCCCTTCCCAGTTTTGTGTGAGCCGCCCTGAGTCCCCTCAGGGAAAAGGGCGGCCTACAAATACTAATAAAATTCTAAATTCTAAATTCTAAATTCTAAATTCTAAATTCTAAATTCTACAGCTAACAGCTACGCCTGCCCGCCCCAGTGCTATCCCATTCTATATAATTGCCTTGTTTTTGAGTGAAGCGCATATATGAACCCATGGATTTCCATTCGACTCCTTTCTGAATGTGTGCAATATAATGTAATCTAAAATTTTGTAATATAATATAATTAAAAACTTAAAAATTCTCCTCCCCTTTGCAGTTTTTTTTTCCTTTTCTTTTCAGCATCCAGCCAGGATGGATTTTTTTTCTTGCATTTAATGTTGGATTTATTTGATGTTTGGGTCAATGTTTTTCCTTTTGTTACACATGTTTTCTTTTTTGTGTTACTGTTGGATGTATGTTTTTCTCCCTTCTTCTCTGTTTTGTATTGTATTTTGTATTTTATTCTCATTTCTATCAATCAAAATGTAATAAATATTTCTTTTAAATGTATATAAAAAAACTTTTTCATGGATCCTAGTTTCAAATTCATTAAGGAAACGGTTGCTCATATAATTCAGTGGGATGTTCTTTTTGTTGATTCTTGTGATTCTTGCAAAGTCTATTAAAAACCGCTTTGCAGCCATAACTTCCGCTGAAAGTTTTACGTGCAATGTTTACCTTGTGGCCATGTGTCAGCTAGGATGTTCCAGTGAAATCACACACAGGTTTATTTTTATGGTAGCTATTCAGACTTTTCTGTGGGTAATATATTTCCATTCACATATAAATTCCAAAAAGACCCTCGGTAAGCATTTCCGTTGAAAAAAACCATTAGAAATATGGTGTGTAATTACAGGAAACTATGATTAAAAAAAAATTAAAGACTTAATATGACATGTAACAGAGGTGGGTTCCTACCAGTACGGTATGGTTCGGCCGAATAGGTAGTAACTCCAGCAGACACGTGACTGTACCGGTTCTAATCTCGGCGGTGCCATCTTGATTTTCTGTTCTGCACATGTCCAGAACAATCTTCATTGAAAAAAATGTAATTTTTATTCCTTTTTTAACGTTATGAGCATTTGCAGACCATTTTAAGTGCAAATGTGCATGCACGCAAAAATTTTCAGGCACTGAACCGGTAGTAATGATGGCAGGAACCCACCCCTGATGTAACAACTGCAACAAGAATCATATACGCACAAAATTGGAGGAAGACGAAAATGTGTATTAGAGTGCGCTGAGATGGACAGACTTACAAAAGAAATAAAAGATAAAAGAGAATCTGATTATTACTTAGTATGGAATTTATGGTACAAATGGCTAGAGGAAAAATGCATAGAATAAGAAAGCATTAAAGGGAAAGATTAAAAAATCAGAAAACAATCATAAAACCGCATAAATAAATAAGAGGGGGGAAATGTAAGATATATTGTAGATAAAATAGTACAGAATAGTTTATAAGAGGAATATATGTACACAGGTAGATATAAGATGTATTGTATAGAAATTAGCATATTAAAAGAGTAATATGTACAGAAGAAATATAAGTATGAATTAACATATTGAATAGATGAAAATGTATTGTATGTGTGCGTGTGTGTGTGTATTCATGTACAGACAAAAAGAGTATAATGAAGGCATACCAATGTGGAAATGGTGCAAAGATGATATTTGTGTTAAAAAATGGGGGGGGGGATGTTTAATAAAAATATATTTTTTAAAGAAAGAAATATGATGTGTATCTCCTGTTCCACAACTGCTGGAGAACTAGTCATATTGTTGATTGCTGACAGTTATATTTATGAATGCAAAATACATACAGGTAGTCCTCAACTTGCAACAGTTCATTTAGCGACTGTTCAAAGTTACGACGGCACTGAAAAAAAGTGACTTATGGCTCTTTTCACAGTTACGACCGTTGCAGCATCCCCCGTGGTCACATGATTAAAATACAGATGGTTGGCAACTGGTTCATAATTATGACAATTGCTGTGTCCCAGGATCATGTGATCAACTTTGGAGATCTTCTGTCAAGCAAAGTCAATGAGGAAGCCAGATTCACTTAAGAACCGGGTTACTAAGTTTAACAACTGCAGTGACTCACTTAACAACCGAGGCAAGAAATGTTGTAAGAACAGAGGCAAAACTTACTTAACAAATGTCTCACTTAAGAACATAAATTTGGGGCAGAATTGTGGTTGTAATTGGAGAACTGCCTGTACTAACTCTGAAAAGACAAAACCTGATATATCTGTTCGGGTGATAGATTACCAATTGTACCTCAAGTGAACCCAATTTAGATTAGCTGTTCTGAGTATTTGCTTGCATAAAAAGTTGGAGTATAAATTAAATATATAAACATGGAAGCTAATTCTCAGGCATAATGTCATTAGTTTTGGGTTTTGTATGTTGGTTTAGTATCCAGGTTTCCCCCCCACACACACACAAACATCATAGATTTTGGACGAGCTTCAAATCAATTGAATATATTTAGAACCTTCCAGACTCATTAATTCTGAAATGATAAATGTCTGTCTAGACCAGTTCACTGCAGATGACATCTTACATAGTTGAATGCTCCATAAAATTACCCCCCCCCATACTTCCACCCACATTTTCCTTAAGGGGGGGAACATGCAGATCAATAAAGGTAGTGTAGATCTCTCTTCCCTGAGGAGTTTTGAATCTTCGGGATCCCCCCACCCCCTTGTGTGCTTCAAATAACTGTTTATTTATGTATATTAGTTCATCCTGCAGTGTCAAGTGAAACGTTCATATATAGATTTATTACTAGGCCTCAGTGAGAATTTCACTCCCCATTTAATGAAATTCAGTGAACGAGCAACCAGAAAAAACACTTCAGACTATCCCCAGGTACAGCAGCTCTAAAGGCTTTGGAAAAGATATTCAAATGCCGTGATGTGTCTCTATACCTACAGAATTATGCAGGCTTCGGTATTCGCTGTGACACGCTATGGAAGCAAAAGTGGGATTTAAAAGGGATAGGCAAATCTAGACAGCATACTAAAAAGCAGAGACCTCACCCTGCCAACAAAAGTGTGTATAGTCAAGGCTATGGTTCTCCCAGTTGCAATGCGTGCCTGTGATAGTTGATAAGAAAGGCTGGGCGCCAAAGAATGGAGGCCTTTGAAGTATGGTGCTGGAGAAGACTCCTGCGAGTCCCTTGGACTGCAAGGTGATCCAACCGGTCAGTTCTAGAGGAGATCAATCCTGACTGCTCTTTAGAAGGCCAGATCCTGAAGATGAAACTCAAATACTTTGGCCACCTAATGAGAAGGAAGGACTCACTGGAGAAGAGCCTCATGCTGGGAAAGACTGAGAGCAAAAGAAGAAGGGGACAACAGAATGAGGTGGCTGGATGGAGTCACCGAAGCAGTAGGCGGGAGTTTAAAATGGACTCCAGAGGATGGTAGATTTTTTTGCGTGTCAAACCGGCAGTAATGCCAGCAGCAACCCAGCCCTGTACAGGGGAGGCAGTTTTCGCCCTCCCAGAGGCTCAAGGAAAGTCTCCAGAGCCTGGGGAAGGCGAAAACGTCCCCCCGCCATGGTGCAGGAGACCGACTAGGCCACACCTACTATGGCCACGCCCACCCAGCAATCAGGTAGAGAACCCGTTGCTGAAATTTTTTCCTGGATAGATCGATAGATGATTGACAGATGTTTAGCTAGATAGATAGAGACAGACAAACAGAAGGACGGACGGACGGACAGACAGACAGACAGACGTTGATGGGATCTTAGAGAATAATTGTTGAATGCATTTGGGAATGTACAGGTTGGGGAAAGCGGTTCCACCACAAATGCGCGAACGACAAAAGCGCGCCTGACTAAACCGCGGTGACAAAACCGCGCCGACAAAACCACGCCGACGAATGAGCGCTGAAGCGCGCCGACAACAGCGCGCCAACAGAAGCACGCTGTAACCCTAACCCTAAACCTAACCCTAAACCTAACCCTAAACCTAACCCTAAACCTTACCTTAACTTAAATCGCGCTTCTGTTGGCGTGCTTCTGTCGGCGCGCTTTTGTCGGCATGCTGTTGTCGGTGCGCTTTTGACATCGCGGTTTTAGCGCCGCAGTTTTGTCGGTGCGCTTTTGACGTTCGCGCATTTGTCGGGTCACGGGGGAAGGCCTCAATCCCAAGGAAGAACTCTGTTTAGGCTGTAAGTAAACATCTTAAGCTGCCACACTGAGGGAATGCCAAGGAGAATGCCAAGGATAAAATAGGTCTGGAGCCCTTTCTCTGCAGTAATCCATTTTCTATGTGCAGAAAAGGATTTTGCTAGCTTTTACATTATTCATGTCATTTTCCCCACTTGAAGTCTAGAGTGAAAGAGCCCTGGAGCAGTTTTACATGCGATGATAAAATCATTAGGAAAGCTTTATGTTAAAAACCAATCTGCTGCTCTTTGTAGTGGAAGGAACAAAGGCTTTCCACTGCGTGTTTTTCCCCCCTTCCTTTCTTTCTTTGGAGTTTCAGTCCAACATTTTCTACTAGTTGTTCTGTCTTTCTGATTTGGGATTCCAGTTTGAGCTTAAGTAGTACATGCCTTATATTGTGATATACGCTCTTCAGAATGTAGACCACTGGAAATCATTTTCCATGATAGCTTTTTCCATTACAGATACCACCCCCACAGAGCTAAAGATTGCTTGCAACTCTTGCAACTCGTGTAGATTTTCCATGAATAATGAAAAGTCCCTCGACTAGAATAGGCTACATGAGATTCGGTCACAGTAAGATCCACTTCCTTAATTCAGCGCTAGCTGCTTTGGAGAATGCTTTGGTGGGGGAAACCTTTGCGACTACCAAGGATGTGGTTCAAGTCAGCAGAAATATCAATTTCATTTATCCGCTGCTTCCCTGGCATCCTGGACACAAATTGTTTCAACTCCTACCCTCAAAATGACACTATTAGAGCACTGCACACCAGAAGAACTAGACACAAGGACAACTTTTTCCTGAATGCCATCACTCTGCTAAACAAATAATTCCCTCAACACTGTCAAACTATTCACTAAGTCTGCATTACTATTAATCTTCTCGTCATCCATCTCCTTCCACTTATGACTGCAGGACTGTAACTTTGTTGCTTGTATCCTAAGATTTATATTGATATTGTTTCCTGATTGCTTATTTGTACCCTATGACTATCATTAAGTGTTGTACCTTATGATTTTTGACAAATGTATCTTTTATGTACACTGAGAGGTTATGCACCAAAGACAAATTCCTTGTGTGTCCAATCTCACTTAGCCATTCTATTAGAATTATTATATTAGAATTCTATTCTATTCTTTCCTAATTTCATTCTTTCCCTATTCTATTCTATTCTATTCTATTCTATTCATTGTTTCCTAATTTCATTCTTTCCCTATTCTATTCCATTCTATTCTATTCATTCTTTCCTAATTTCATTCTTTCCCTATTCTATTTATTCTTTCCTAATTTCATTCTTTCCCTATTCTATTCTATTCTTCCAGAAAAGTGGTGTGTGTTAATTATTTAAGCAAAGTATCAAGTGAAATCTCTCAAAAGAATTATGATCAGTCAGTCAATAGAGTAAAGGAATCAATACAGATCGTCCTTGACTTACAACCACAATTCAGGCCAAAATTTATGTTACCATGTGAGACATTTGTTAAGTGAGTTTTGCCCCATTTTGCGAACTTTCTTGCTGTGGTGGTTAAGTGAATCATTGCAGTAGTTCAGTGAGTAACATGGCTGTTAAGTGAACCTGGCTTCCCCAGTGACTTTGCTTGTCAGAAGTCACAAAAGTTGATCACATCACCCTGGGAAACGTCATAAATATGAACCCGTTGCCAAGCATCCGAATTTTGATCACATGACCATGTGGGATGCGGCAATGGTTGTAAGTGTGAAAAATAGCAATAGCAATAGCAGTTAGACTTATATACCGCTTCATAGGGCTTTCAGCCCTAAGCGGTTTACAGAGTCGGCATATTGCCCCCACAGTCTGGGTCCTCATTTCACCCACCTCGGAAGGATGGAAGGCTGAGTCAACCTTGAGCCGGTGAGATTTGAACTGCTGAACTGCAGATAGCAGTCAGCTGAAGTGGCCTGCAGTACTGCACTCTAACCACTGCGCCACCTCAGCTATATGGCCGACCACTCTCTAAATGTCGCAAGTCATTTTTTTCCAATGCTGTTGTAGCTATGAATGGTCACTAAAAAAGCTATTGTAAGTTGAGGACCGCCTGTATTGGAATAGCCCTACTGATTAGATTGAAAAGAATTGCCCAAGGGTTTTTAAACCAATGAGAAATCGATCAGAGGCTGTTCCTTTGTCAAATGCACAGGGGGCGGGGGGGGGAGGCATAGCATTTTGAGCCTTGAGCAGGTTAACATTAGAAAATTGAAATGAAAAATATTGAACACAGAGAGGAGCAAACAGACCTGGGAATTGTAGCATATAGGTTGCTGTTTTGACCCCCCCCCCTTCCACACCAACACACACTTCAAGCCAAAGATACTTTACGCAATTTATTGATAGACAGACAGGTCCTTGGCAGCAAACCGGCACAGACAAGCTGGGCAGCAATCCAGCACAGATAAATCCTGGCAGCAATCCAGCCTGCCAAGCTCACAATAATGTTCTCCAACATTCGTTCCTGTGTTGACTTCTGCAAGAAGGGCGTGTGCACAAGCAGTCTTTTTATAGTCTGGAGAGGAGCTTAATGACCACCAGCTGAGTGCAATTATCTTCTGTAACTGTGCAACTGTTTCTGACGCCTATTAGCTCTTCAGTGCCGAGCATCCAGGAACAACTCACTGCTGGCTTCCGGCTCACTCTCCCTTGTCTCCTCCCCACTAGTCCACGGCTCAGGTGCCTCCTGGTGGCCAACCAGCCTCTCTGCGCCCTGCTCGGAGTCGGAACCCTGTCCAGAGTCCTCCACATCCTCCAGAGCCGACTCATAGGGCCCCTCACTGTTGGACTCTGGTGGCAGCTCCAACGGCTCCTGCTGGGCCACAAAAGGTTGCCAAAAGCAACCTCTGGAACCTGTAGATATGGTTATGCTTCTATTATAAGCATAATAATTAGACCAGCTCATATTATATTATAATATTTGTGTGGTGCAGTGGCCTAGAGGTGAAGCTCTCGCCTCTCAATCATGAGGCTGTGAGTTTGACCCTAGGTAGAGGCAGATATTTCTCTCTCTGGGAACAATGAGATTATATCTGCTGAACAAAACTCCGCATTGGCGACAGGAAGGGCATCTGGCCATTAAAACACTCCGTTCCATTCAGTTGCCCAGACTCCACCCCACAAAGGATTATGGGGTCATTAAAATAAGATGATATCATATTGCAATATTTGCCATGTGCTTACAGAGCAGCAATACTGTTTTTGTAACTACTATTCATGAAGATGCTTTATCCATAAAAGGCATCAAGGGAAGGTTTGCCTAAATAGAATTCAGCTGACCCCAGGGGGGGGGTTCCTGCCAGTTCTAACCTCTTCTATAGAAGAGGTTCCACAAATTTACAGTGCCATTTAGAACCGATTCCAGCTCCCTCCCCCCGCCCATCCACACATCATCAAGATGAAGAGCGGGAGGAGGAATTCTGGGTGTTGAAGTCCACAAGTCTTAAAGCTGTCAAGTTTGAACACCCCTGGGGGTTTTTTTTCTAAAGGGTTAGGGGTGCAAGGGTCTTGTAACTTGACAGCGTTAAGACTTGTGTGCTTCAAATGCCAGAGTTTCTGAGCCAACATTTTGGTTGCTAAGCAAGAGCATTGTTAAGTGAGTTTCACCACATTTTACAAGTTGGCCACGCCCACCCGGTCACATGGCCAGCAAGCCACTCCCATAAAGCAGGCCACCACTACAGAAGAGGTTCTAAAAAAATTTGAAACCCACCACTGGCTGACCCCATAAAAACTAAATCTTGAATTTCCTGACCATTTTAGCTTCCCTTACATCAAGAACTCAGACGTAGTTTATTCCTTTAAAGCAGCATTTTTCAAGTGGACAGCTTCCATATGCATGGAGAACTTTAGTTTCTGGAATCTGAAAAGCATTGGGTTAAGGAACATTATTGAGATGAGCTGGCCTGAGTTAATAAGTCCTGCACGGAAGGGGGGGGAAAGTAGCAAGGGATGGAGAGATTTTATTTCTGCTTTCCTTAAGTAGCATTTTCTGACCTCTTTTTGTGGCCTGGTTCAGAATTGAAAGCTTTCCCTTCCTCCCTGTAATATATACTCTACAACCTAATCTCCTTGTCCACATAAGCAACCATCCACAATTTGCTTCTGCCAACCATATATCCATGTGCTTAGAGCCAACAATCTTCCTATAAGTCTAACATCAAATTAGACGCCAGGATGTTTTGTTGGTAACTGAAACCATTATCTTTCCAGTTAACAACTTGTAAACTCCGCTTGCAGCCCTAAGGATCTGTTTTCGTAACTTGTCTGGCTATATAACGTGTCTGCTCCACGGGAGATGATGGTAAAAATATCGCAGACACAATATGTCAAAACAGACGGTTAAGCTTTCAGTACAAGCGGACCTCATGACACAACTTCACAGCACATAATACCTCTTGTTCAGGACACCGGATATCCTTCCATTTTTTCTGTGTGTTTTCCCCAATTTTCTGCCCACTCCAGTAACCACACAGACCCTCCGTTGATTTGTTGTTCTCCCCAAAAAAGAAAAGAGGAGGGGGGGATGTGAAACAAACGTTTCTACAATCCCTAGGCACAATGCTACACAAAGAGTAGAGATTATTTTAACTTGGAACACTGAAAACAAAAGAGCCACATGTTAGTTCATTCTTGATACCCTGTGTGGAAGATTTCCAGTTATCTTACTTGAGAGAGATAAATAATGCTCTTCTATTAATGTCAGATCAGAAGCTGTCATTTATACACAATGTGGCCTCGCGATATTAACGATGTCTTTTCCCAGTTATGGGTTTCCCTTAGAAACCTGTCCCATTTTGTGTGTTCAATTATCTGGATAGTGTATACATTTTTTTTTCCTTTCCCGGAAAGTAGTCCAATTGTGACATTGATTATTCCAGGAAACCATTCACTCAGTAGCTCATTCAAGTCTACTTCAGAATGAATTTGATCGCCCAACTACCTTCCATAAAAATAATGTTATAGCGCACACAAATGAATTTGGAAGGATGTCATCCAGCAAGCAGCCAGGTTCTGAAACCACTACCGTGATGATACTAATAATATGGTAGGATGCTAATTATTTTCGACGTGACACGGAAAAAGCTTTGGTTCAAAAGATCCATTATGAAATCGGTCAGGGTGAAAAATAGAGTTCGGAGGCAAAGCACGATCTAATTTCATGAACCTTACAATGTCAGGCCTAAACGTCCACATGCATCCAGTTATTTATAAGTTGTCTGTGGTATTAGCATTTTAAAATCCATACAGTATATGAAAATGCTGGCTTGAGTGAAAGAAACCTAGGTTCTCTCAAACTCTTGAGCCGCAACATCTACTGTCTCTTTCCATTTGACTTGACTGCTGGATTGCTAGAGGTTGTAGACCAAGAAATCCATGCGCAGAATTTATGCATGCGCAGAAGCAAAAAAACAAGATGGTCTCGCCTATGGCACCGCTGATAGAACCGATTTGGGGACGTGGCCGGCCGAGTTACTACTTACTCGGCTGACCCAGTCCGAACCGGTAGAAACCCACCTCTGAATCAGAGGCAGTTCACTCCAGACATTTTGTGTCAGAGAAAGAGGGTGAAAACAAGCCCTCCCTAATAGTTCTCGGGACATACAATGGATGCCGATAGTAGAATGCTTCAGTTTGGCAAGATTCTGTCTTACAAGTACAGATCAATAAAGAATTCAGCTCTTAGAAGAATGTCTTTCTTGATTCTGGAGCCTGACAGCTAGACTTGAATAGTACTAATTTCTTCAGGACTTCATCCTTTATAATACAGAATAATATCCCCAAATAAATGTTGGTAATCTGAGGCGGTTGCATTTTCTTCTTTCAGTTGACAATAGCCTATTTTATTTGCTCCTGATTGAAATAAAAGCATGTAATTCAATTGATTGGCATTTCTTTCGGGATTTTATCAGATGGTCTGTGAGATGAGTCACTTATGTTAAAATTCTGCCTTCCTGCCATCAAAATATAACATTCATAGTAATAATCGTAGTGGGTTTTTATTTTCCTGGATTGTTTTCTATGTAAGCTGCTGTTTATTTTTGAGTCTGTCTTGCTGTGGGATATTGTAACCACACGTACTGCATATACATGGTGGAAGCCAACAGACGTTTTCAACTCAAGATTTTAATTTTGGGTTCACTTTGTTTTCATTGCTTTCCTAGAAACTCTGTGACAATGTATTGATATTTTTTTCCACCCCGGTTTAAAAGATATTGGTTGTCATAACCCAGACTACAAATACAGGCTCTCTAATTGATTTTTCTCCACCAATCATCTTCTTTCCTACTCACAAGTATCCTCAATCATTGAAGAGATGGCATGGTCCACAGGGATGTCTCAAAGAGCCCCCTGGTGGCCTGTGAGTTGTTCTGCAGCTACAGTTACAATTATAATTACAGTCAAGAGACTGCTCAGGTAGAAATGTTAGGTTCGATCGAAGTTTAAGTGGAAATTACTGCGTACTTGATTAATGGCTGCCCCACATATTTAACTCTTCTGGGGTCAACCATTTTTCCCCTGAGATTTGATGATATGAAAAATGTTACAAAAGATTTTCATGGTCTGACGGAGATTTTTGGTACTGAAAGGTGTATATGCGATCTTACCATGATGGCAGTGGTGGGTTTCAAAATTTTTTAGAACCTCTTCTGTAGGTGTGGCCTGCTTTGTGGGAGTGGCTTTCTGGCCATGTGTCCTGGTGGGAGTGGCTTGCCAGCCATGTAACTGGGTAGGCATGGCCAACTTGTAAAATGTGGTGAAACTCACTTAATAACGCTCTTGCTTAGCAACCAAAATGTTGGCTCAGGAACTCTGGCATTGAAGCATGCAAGTCTTAAAGCTGTCAAGTTACAAGACCTTTGCCCCCCTAACCCTTTAGAAAGAAAACCCCAGTGGTGTTCAAACTTGACAGCTTTAAGACTTGTGGACTTCAACTCCCAGAATTCCTCCTCTCGCTCTTCATCTTGATGATGTGCGGATGGGCAGGGGAGGGAGGTGGAACCGGTTCTAAATGGCACTGTAGATTTGTGGAACCTCTTCTATAGAAGAGGTTAGAACTGGCAGGAACCCACCCCTGCATGATGGATTGGGCCAGCCCAGAGGTGGTATTCAGCTGGTTCGGACCAGTTCACCTGAACCGGTAGCAGAAATCGCAGGTGGGCCCATCACCCACCCGCCCCGGCTCTATGCCATCCTATTTTGGCACGTTTTTGAGGCCAGGCCAGGGGTGGGTAGTAACTTCGGCAGACACATAACCATACCGGTTCTATTGGCAGCGCCTTTGGCTTCTGCGCATGCGCAGAAGCAATTTTTTCACTGCCCAGTACTATTGCTCTCGAAGTAGCTAAATATTGGTCTTGAAAAGTTTACAGCTTGGAAGTTACTCTTGGGGGTGTTTCTTCAATTAATTTCCACTGGCCCTTGTCCTGATCAACAACAACATCCGCAACCATTTTTATTGATTCACTTTAAGTTAGTTCTTTTAAGTTTCGCCCTTAAGTGTTATTGTCTAGTATTTTGTATGGTAAGCCAGTTTTATTGATTTAAAAAATTATTCTGTTGTGCACGCAGCTGCGGAAAGATTTCTATTCTGAAAGGATGGATAAAATGCATTAAATAAATCTAAACCTTAGGACAGCCACAATAGAGTTCTATTAGAAATGAGGTGTAAAGCTGTCGAGATCATAGAAGCAGACCATATTTTATGGTCTACTGAAAAATGATGGAAAAAAAAATCTTTCTGGGCCAATACCATTTCTGCAGACAACTTTCCAATGACAGAACTTCCCAGACTCACACAAAAAAGGTATCTGCCTCAATTCATCAAAGGATGTGAACCACAAGGTTGAGGTGTGTCTTCAGGTGGTGTCTACCCCAAGAGTTCCCTAGACAAGTTCTCCATCAGACTTCATGAAACAACTGTCTCAGACAGCTGGTCTGATAGATCCTGGGAGAACACCCAACAGATGACCCTTTATTTATTATTTGTTCTTGTCTTTCCAAGCAAGGGGAGAGGCTCTTACAGGATTTTCTCCCTCTCATGCCAGAAGAATGCAATTAGCCTTTAGGCGATCATGCTTCAAAATGGGTTTTCCCCTCCAAGAATCTCCACCTTCCTTTCTGTTTCCCTGCAGTTAATCCAAGATTTCGTCTATCAGCTTAATGGGGCAGGACGGTTTTCTTCCTGGCAGCATTTTTCGTTGGGTCAAAGGCAGGAGTGGGATTCAGCCGGTTCAAACCGGTTCGGGCCAACCGGTAGCTCCAACGTTCAGCTGGGAGCGAACCGGTTCACTCCGATGATCAGGTGGGCCTGCCTGCCCGCCCCTGCACTTCACTTACCTCAGAGGTGGGTTCCTACCAGTTCGCACCTATTCGGTAGAACCGGTTCGTCAAATCTACTGAACCGGTTAGAAGAGGTTCCACCAGTGGACCCGGAAAGCAGGCCACACCTACAGAAGAGGTTCCAAAAATTTTTGAAACCCACCACTGGTCCTTGGATATGATTATTCTACACTCTCATGCTCATATTTATAAAACTCAGTGCCTCTGTGAAAGGTAAGGATGACTACTGCGTTTGTGGTGCAATCAGAACATTCCGTGTGTTGAAGTTGTTTTAACGCAAACCAAAGATGCCTTTTAAAAAACAAGTTTACATCCTATTCTTATGCATGCCAGTGCTGTGTGTGAGGTAATTTAAGGTGGTTCTGACAAGTGTCCTCGGCATCTTCATATCTGGTCACATGGGTGGCAAGCCACTCCCATCTAGTCACATGGGTGGCAAGCCACTCCCACAAAGGAGGCCACACCCACAGAGTCGGTTCGAACAATTTTTGAAACCCACCACTGCCTTACCTATATTCTCTCAGCTGTGGCAGAACAGATTGCTGCGCCTCAACTGTGTTACTCCCCAGAAGCAACGTGGAAGGTAAGTTTTATTAAAACTACGCATGCACGTGAAACACGCAAAGCAGGCAATCACCAAATTCATTGTTAAACCAGCAGGATCCCATCCCAGGTCAAGAGGGAGAGAAAACACTTGTGATTCTTGCTATTATGCCTTTGCTGGTTTCACTGAGGAAGACTTTTAAAAGGAGAATGAAAGTTCAACAACATAAGGGACAATTCTGAAATGCAGGAAGGGTATGCAACAGGACCGAGGGAATGACAGGCAAAGGGCGTGGATTAAAAGCAAGGCCGCTTAAAATGCTTGGGCATACAAAAAGAGATTTTCTCCTGGAGCCGAAATGACGGTGACATTGTTCCTAGGCAAGTCTTCCTGGAAAAAAAATATTGTTTTGTAATTGAGTGGAAGTGCTTAAAGAGCTTTGTCCTTGTCCTTCACCTCCTCTTGTTCTGATAAGAAAGGTACAGATGGAAGAACTGTGTCAGACTAATAGACTAGGACCATAGCATGGAAAATTTCATAATATCGATCTTAAAATATGAACCTTTTTTTTAAAAAGAAAAATCAGTCCTATGTGCAAAGTCATGATGATACCATGAGTTTGCACATAAGGCACCACATACAAGAAGTCCTCGATCAGTGGTGGGTTTCAATTTTTTTTAGAACCTCTTCTGTAGGTGTAGCCTGCTTTGTGGGAGTGGCTTGCCGGCCATGTGACTGGGTGGGAGTGGCTTACCAGCCATGTGACCGAGTGGGAATGGCTTGGCAGTCATGTGACTGGGTGGGCGTGGCCAACTTGTAAAATGTGGTGAAACTCACTTAACAACGCTCTTGCTTAGCAGCCAAAATGTTGGCTCAGGAACTCTGGCATTGAAGTGTGCAAGTCTTAAAGCTGTCAAGTTACAAGACCCTTGCACCCCTAACCCTTTAGAAAAAAACCTCCAGGGATGTTCAAACTTGACAGCTTTAAGACTTTAAGGTTTAGATAGGACTCTTAGACGTGGGCGGGGCGAGCGTGGTGTGGACGGGCAGCGGGAGGGAGCTGGAACCGGTTCTAAACGGCACGGTAGATTTGTGGAACCTCTTCTATAGAAGAGGTTAGAACTGGCAGGAACCCACCCCTGATCACAATTGAGCCCAACGTTTCTGTGGCTAATGGGGACAGCTAAAGTAACCGTGGCCCCATTTGGCAACCTTTCTTGCCACCGTGGTTAAGCGAATCACTGCAGTTGTTCAATTAGTAAGGTAGTTGTTCAGAGAATCCGGCTTCCCCATTGACTTTGCTTCTCACAAAAGGGGATCCCGATGACCCCACAATACTGCAGCCGTCATGAATATGAGTTGGTAGCCAAGTATCCAAATTTCGTCCACATGACCATGGGGGTGCTACCAGTGATGGGATTCCAAACCTTTTCCCATCGGTTCTATGAAAGCGTGCTTTACGCGCGCGCATGCAGCACTCAAAGACCGCCCTCGGTGTCAGCGCTGGTGAGCTGAGGGGTGTTTTAGCTCAGCTGAGGCGTGACAATCTGCTCTGCTGCGCGAATCAGCTGAGCTGAAAAACAAGAGAATATAGGATGGGGAATGATGGGGACGGGAGAGCAGGAGGGAGAACTACTCAAAATTTCCGCTACCGGTTCACCTGAACCGGCTGAATACCATCCTGGATGCTACTACTGTCATAAGTGTGAAAAATGTTCATTGGTCACTTTTTTTCAGTTCTGTTGTAACTTCAAATAGTCAGTAAATGAACTGTTGTAAGTTGAGAACTATACATACAGTACATGCATACATGCATACATACATACATACATACATACATACATACATTACATACACACATAAGCATATCCCAACACACTCACATTCCAAAGTAGGTCATTCAGTAATCTATCTTCTAAAGCCTCCACAGTTTGCAAGTTGATCTTCAAGAGGAACACTGCTGACTTTGATCAAAAGATGTCACTTATTTCATTATCGTCCCAAAGGTGCTTTTTTTTTCAAGAGTCAGCTGGACTTTCTGGTTTTTCTTTGAAGATGTTTTGCTTCTCATCCAAGAAACTTCTTCAGCTCTGATTGTATTGGTAGGGAAAGGGAGGATTTACTGAAAAAAATGGAAGAATCCTTCCATTTTTGGTTAATGTATGGTTTAATGTATTGGGCAAACTTAGAAAATAATCAATAATCTTAGAATTTAGAAAATAATCAATAATCAAGTTAAGGATATTGTGTGAATAATCTGTCAGAGATAAAAAGCATTTTGTCCTGTTGTTTTCAAGTACAGCTCTCCAGGGCCAATCAATTTCCTCTAGATATCATACATATAGGATCTAGGCTGATTTGATTTGATTGATTGATTTGATTTTATTACATTTATATGCCGCCCTTTTCCCCAAAGGGGACTCAGGGCGGCTCACAATTCAAATCAGGGAAGGGGGGTACAGACAGGAATTAAAAAAAAGACGAAACATAACAATACATAATTTAAAAACACACAACAGTCATACCATTCGAGGCGGGGGGCAACAGCTCTTTAGCCCCAGGCCTGTCGGAACAACCAGGTTTTAAGGGCTTTGCGGAAGGCCTGGAGGGTGGTGAGGATTCGAATCTCCACGGGGAGCTTGTTCCAGAGGGTCAGAGCAGCCACAGAGAAGGCTCTCCTTTAAGAAAGATCTCTGGGGAAGAAAAAAAAAATCTCAAAACATTATTAATGATGAGGAAAAACAAAGCTCAAGGTTACTCCTATTTGGGGGGGGGAGTAAGCTTCAATCTGGCATTTGGGAAAAATAGTTCAAATAGTTCTTGAAATTAATGAACTCACTAATAAATAGGTGCTAAAGTTTGGGCTTATTCCATTTCCAAAATTTAGCACTGTATCTTAGTATCTTATCATTTATTCTTTATCATTTTTGTCAATCTTTCCTTCTGGGATGCACTGCTTGAAAGGATCGAATACTAAGAAAGAATGAATCCATACCAAACAACAAAGTTCTTTGGTTAAATGTTCCCGTTAGTTGGCTTTGCTCTTGTGGCTTGCAAACCATGATTTGTGGCTTGGTATAATGTGCAAACTCAGCCAGTGTGAACGAGAGTTGTGGGTTTCCGAGTTGGGTTCAGATGGACTTGTGAGTAATATTTGTCATGCCAGAGGCATTGCAAACCTTGCTACTAGAATAAGAGATTTAAAAAGATGTTTTTCTCTTCATCCAAATGCCAAAACATAAAGGGCTCTAAGACGTATCTTGTTTTCGTGCAAATGGAATTCCAAGCCACCCCAAGATTTATACTTTCCAGGGGTTATTTATAGTCTTACCATTCCTAGCAGAAGCTGCCTATATCTTTATTTTAAAAAAAGATGCAGTTTAATGTAGTTCTCCCCATAAATGCTAATAAGTCCCCTGCTTATTAAATTCCGCTCCCTCCAGACAGAGTGCAGGGAGTTGATCTAAAACACTAGTTAATCAGACTTTACATAAGTAATGTTTTAACTATGGAATAGCTCCTTGTTTGCTTGGAAAGCCACAAAAAAAAAAAAAAACAACCCCGAGAGGAAATGTAGCAGAATGGTGGGAGGACTGAAACCAGGAAACTCATGACCTCATCTTTTCCGCTTGGCGCAGATTGGTGGGCTGGTATCTGGACTACAGTTTAAATTCAGAGGTCTGCAGATGGGAAACAGAAGAGAGAGGAGAGTGAGTGAAACTAGACTGAAGTGACTTCAGCATTGCTTTGAGCTTCACTAACACAGCTGCAGATTTGCTGCCTGAGGATCTGAGCATCAATCCAGGTACCGAATTGTCTGTCTTTCTTACCTGTTACTTTCAAGGGCTGTGCTGCAATTCATTAAGAGGTTAGGTATGCTAGAGACCCGTTTACACTGAGGTTGGGGGGGGGGCATTTTGCCTGAAATAGTGCTGTTTGCATAGCATCTGGGAGCAGATTTAAAGATACAGGGACGAAAACCAAAATACAAATGGCTCTTTCTTAAGAGTTGGAGGGGGGGATCAAATTGCTTCATGTTTTTTGGCTCAAAATGGCTTATGGTCTGCATTCTGCTGTCTCTAGTGCTAAATTACAGAAGTGGTGGTGGTGGGGGAGTTATGAGTAGAACAGATTGCATCATAGTTGGGATGTTGACAAACGCTCCTTCCTTGTGTGGGTCTCGCCCTTCCTCTACCTCGCAAGGCTGTTGTTAGAAGTAACATGGGGAGGCACTGAAGTGAGCTGGAAGAGAAAGACAAGCCATAAGTTTATCGTGATTTGGATAACAAGGATTATCAACTGCTGTTTTTAATCAGGGGTCCTATTTATTAAACAGTAGCATCTGGACACAGAAATCTCCAGCAGCCGCATACTTTGCTTCCTGCTCTGCTGTTAAAAGGCAAAAATAGCCATCATATTAAGATAATTTAGTAATCTAGGGGAAATCATGCAGTGTATAAGTGTTCAAGAATATTTTCTTATATATCCGGATATCAGAGGACCAATGAATCCGGATGCAAGTTAAACCCTCACAGCTCCATCCCAGAAGGGTTCAAATTTTTGCTAGCTTCCATGTTTTATACAGCACCTATTTATTTAGCAAAGTATTTCTGGCTAAAAGTGTTGCATTTAATCTCCATAAAAATCATTGGCTCTCCATCCTCCGCCAGGCTTTTTAGGAGTATTACTCAGATATAATTTGGTGCAGTGTTTTCACATTGATTTTTGCTTTTAGCACAAGTGCTCATTAACCTTGTAAGAGGAAGGGCAATGCATAAGGAAGGATGCCAGCTCCCCCATCAGCCTGGCTCTTGATACCGTCTTCCATCCACCATGATTCATCAATTTCTCATATGTCCCTTGAGTCCTGATTCATCATCTTTTTTTCCAAAGTGTTACCCATTACAGTGTAATCCTATCTGACTCGGAAATCTTTTCAAAATGCTTTAGAATAAAGGACCCATTCAAATTGATGGTATTGCTGCTAAAGCATTACTATTATGCTTGAATTAAATTTCTATTCATATGCATATGTCAGGCAACCAGAGGCAGAAGAAATACCAATTTGTTGCAACCTTCTTTCCCAGTATTTCCATTAAGTTTTCAAATATCTGCCTTTGAATTATTTCATAATATACTCTCGCTTTTCCTCCTTCTTCCCAAGAGATCGCATCCTCCTACTGCAGTAGCAACATCTAAAACTCCTGAACTATGATCAGCATTGAAATGTGTTTCAAATTGTTCTCCTTTTATGCACAGATAATAGAATTCTTGAACTGAATGTTGGTTATTAGCAAGTTGCTACATCCCACATTAACAAATAAATACCCAAGCATCATTTAAAAACATTTAGTATGTTTCTTACAATCTTAAGATATTATTAAAGGAAAATATACTTCTTTCGCATGTGTTGGATTTTCCACAGAATGTTTATGCTGGAAATAAGAGATTATTTATTCCTATGTGATAGTTTTTCCGAAGCAGAGATGCTCATGAACGTACTATTTAGCAATTCAATGAAAAGACTAACCAATATTATTTTATTCTGTGTGGCCCAAAATGTAATACTATGTTTTGAAACAGAGCCTTTTTTCTATATGTACTGTATTACTATATTTGTTGGTTTCTATTTTTTTCTATCTTTTTGTGTTCTAAAGCAATAACATTATCCAAAAAACCTGGGTCGTTGCATTTATGGAATGCTGTGGAAATGCGTGCATTTCCATCAAGCTAATCTGCACTCAGTTGTAATATATGCTTTGCCAAAATGTTTCAAACCATGGTTGGTTGAACCGGCTGCAGTGGTACTACTTTGCACATAAAATAATGGCAGAAGGAGTGAGTTCCCACTTCACGTTAAGTGAAAAGCAAGCACATCAGCTTATGGCTTGGTGGGTTTCATAAATCAGGTCGCAAACTTTCACAGACCTATAATATGGTGGAATCAGGGGAACCTTTCCTCTCTCCGTTTTCATCCTTTTTGTTTCTGCTTCTTCAAATCTCAGCCAGGTGAGGTGTTCTGGAAGAGATTAAAGAGAGTGATAAATATATGGAGAACTAGAAGGCAGTGACAGTCCACAACTTTTCAGGTGGACTATTATTATGGTTTAGGTTTAGGTTTTTATTAATTTATAGGCCGCCCTTTTCCCTGAGGGGACTCAGGGTGGCTTACAATTTATAGGGAGGGGGGATACAAGACAATAAAACAATAAACATGAAAACAGTGCAAGTAAAAGTAAAACACAACATTCATCATTCGGGTGGGGACAGATTACACTCTTTATCCCCAGGCCTGACGGGATAGCCAGGTCTTGAGGCCTGTGCGGAAGGTCTGGAGGGTGGTGAGGGTACGAATCTCCACGGGGAGATCGTTCCAAAGGGACGATTATTTTTGGTTTATTATTTTTGGTTTAAGAAGGTACCATCTAGAAAAGCTTTATCAACATTGCAGACTAGCCAGTTCATTGGTGAATTTCTGATCAATCCAATGAGACCTTCAGTCTGGAGTTACTGTTTACATATATTTAGACAGTTTGTAAAACACAGGGCAAATGAATTGTTATTGTTGTTTTGGAACAGGAATCTTACCAAGCATTTGCAAACTATTCCACAAGGATCCGTCATCATGAAAATTGCGGTGCTTACCTTGTGTCTTTTCACCGTTGCCTTTGCCTTACCAGTAAGTATGCTATGCATTTACCAAGTCAATCAGGACTTCCTTCGTGAAGCAAAAAGGAATCAATGCTGTCTATTTTTTTTTCTCTTCTTCTTAAAGATCAGCCAATCGAGAGATCATGACGATTCTATGAGTGCAGAAAGGAAACATGTAAGTGTGCATTGCATGTGTGCGGGGAATTACTTTTGTTGCGATCTTTATTGAACCTCATTTAGTAGGAGTGGATCCAGATTGCCTATGTTTCTTATCTAAAAGTTTAAAAATATGGGTTTTTTAAGACACACTTAGTAAATTCTAACAATAAAAAGCAGTCAAGAATTGGAGCATTCTCTTGCTTCAAATCTTAATATTTTACAGTCATTTGGAATTTCCTTCTTCACATTTTCTACTTACTAGAATTAAGCCTGAGTGTGCATAGCTAGGGGAGAAACAATACAGTATCCTCAATTGTTTCCGGTTTACATCTGTGTGTAAACACACACACACACACTTTTCAGATCTAATCCTCTAGGCATCAATTTCATTGGGTGAGACCATTGACAATACCTTTCACTTTTTTTTAAAAAAAAAAGGTCCTACCGCTAAAAGGATTGGAATCCTTTTATTAAATGCATTTATTTGGGCCACACTTCTCCCAAACTTTTTATTTTTAAAAAAAACCCTCCCTTTTTGCAATCCTGTAATCCTTTCCCCAAACTTCAAGGTGTTTATTTCTTGGTTACTAAGGCTGTTATTTTTGTATCTTTCCAAAATATTTTTTTTTAAAGAAGCTATAACCTACACTACCTGAATTCACTACAAAATAGCAATAGCAATAGCAGTTGGACTTATATCCCGCTTCAAAGGGCTTTCAGCCCTCTCTAAGCGGTTTACAGAGTCAGCATATCGCCCCCACAGTCTGGGTCCTCATTTCACCCACCTCGGAAGGATGGAAGGCTGAGTCAACCTTGAGCCGGTGAGATTAGAACCACTGAACTGCAGATAACAGTCAGCTGAAATGGCTTTCAGTACTGCACCCTAACCACTGCACCACCTCGGCTCCTATAGTGTTCATTTCACTTGCTAATAGGCACTTTCTGCATTATTTTAGACCTCTTTTCTAATTATTCTTAACACTGATTTTAATATTTTTCCCCAAAGGTTTTAGGAGAATGAAGTTAGATAGCATGGCAATTAGATCCTCCTACCTATTTCCTCTCTGTTGTAGGGATTCTTGTACCGAGCCTTCGGTTGTTGCCCTTTAATGGTGACCAAGCGTTGAGATGTGGCATGCTAAATTCTAATGTTTTTGTATTGTTGTAGGACTCCAAAGAAAATGAAGCTCACGCACACCACCATCATCACCACCATTCACACAGCCATGAGCACAGCCAAGAGTCACCAGAACACCATAGTCAAGAGTCTTCTCAACTGGTAAGCAACTCATCTTCTCTGCAAACTGTTAGGAGCTTTCCTCAACCTGGCAGCTTCTGGATGTGCCTATAAACCCAGATGGCATGGTTTGAGATCTGGGGATTATGGAGTTGCAAGTCCAATAACTTGGAAAGCTCTAAAGTGAGAAAAGCCCCTCCCTCCCTCCCCCAGAAAAGCAACATCGTAAAAAGAAATATTGTAGTGGGAACAGCAAGCGAAAATGGGACACAAATTACTTGTCAGTCATGGTCAAACTAGGTCTGATGAGATTTAGCGCAAGATATTTTACCCGTTATTCTATTTAACTTGTTTCCCTGTCCATTATTCTCCATACCTCCCACCAGCCCTATTTCCATTCCATCCAATCATCATCTTTAACAACCCCATAATCCCTTGTGGCAGAGGTGGGTTCCTACTGGTTCTGACCGGTTCGGCCGAGTAGGTAGTAGTTCGGCTGGACATGCGCCTGAACCGGTTCTATCAACAGCGGCGTAGGTGCCGCCATCTTGTTTTTTGCTTCTATGCATGCGCAGAAGCAATTCTTTTACTTCTGTGCATACGCCTGAAGCACTTGCCTGAGCAAACCAGCGGTAAAAGAAGCCGGAACCCACCCCTGCCTTGCGGGGTGGAGTCTGGGCAACTGAATGGAGCTAGCAGAGTGTTTAATGGCCGGATGCCTTTCGTGTCACCAATGCGGAGTTTTGTTCAGCAGATATATTCTCATTGTGCCCAAAGAGAGAAATATCTGCCTCTACCTAGGATCGAACTCACAGTGATTGTGAGGCGGGAGCTCCACCTTTAGGCCAGTCCACCAAACATTTCCATTCCACTCAATCCAGGCCCTAAATCCTATTATTCCCTGAATAAAAAAGAATCCCAGGAAAGCCTCAACTGGATCCAAATGATTCAGCATCTCCACTGGTTACCACCCGCTGAGCTTTACCAGAATACCCTTCTTTCTCCGTTTCTCCGCCCCCCTGTGGTCAGAATTATATTGCTACTAAACCTAATCATTAACCATGATTCATGGTTGTTAATATACCTACTGTTCATGAACTGATCTCTTCTCCAGATATATACCCAGGCAGTCCTCGACTTACGACCACAACTGAGCCCAAATTTTCTGTTAATGAGCAAGACAACTGTTAGGTGAATCCTGCCCCGTTTTATGACCTTTCTTGCCACAATTAAGTGAATCGTTGCCGTTGTTAAGTTAGTAGCACGGTTGTTAAGTGAATCTGGCTTCCCCATTGAGTTTGCTTGCCAGGTGGTCATAAAAGGGGATCACAGGACCCCGGGACACTGCAACCGTCATAAATATGAGTCCGTTGCTAAGCATCTGATTTTTTATCATGTGACCATGGAGATGCTGCAACGGTCGTAAGTGTGAAAAATGGTCAAGTGTCTTTTTTTTCCCCTCAGTGCTGTTGCAACTTCAAATGGTCACTAAATGAACTGATAAGTCCAGGACTACCTGTAGTAATGAATTCCATAAGCTTTAATTGGGCTGGTTTCCTTTTATGTTATCTTTGTTCCAAATCCACTGCTCGTTTTTATAAGGCTTTTATTTCATTTTCAGAACTCTCAGTCTTCGGAAGACCGGGATGAGATCACTGAGCAACAGGTCAGTTTAACTCAACATGCATCAGCCATTCTTCCCAATAATTGCTGACCTCCAGTGGTGAGATTCAGCCGGTTCACACCTATCCGGGAGAACCGGTTGGTAACTTTCTAAGCAGTTTGGAGAACCGGTTGTTGGAAGAAATCTCATTTTGATTCTTTCCACTTTACAGGGCTAATCCTGTAAGGAAGGCAGGAAGGAAACATTCTGGTGTTGTTTCTAGTCTAATCTTTATTGCCCTGCTTACAGAAACTGCCTCTCCGGTTAACCCTTATTATATTGTAACAGCTAAGGCGAAGTGCCCATCGATGTGAGTGACGTTGAGTTGGCGACGCCCACCCAGTCACATGACCACTGAGCCACGCCTACCCAGCTGGTCACTAGAACAGAGACCTGGTTGTTAAATTATTTGAATCCCACCACTGCTGACCTCTCATTGGTGGTATCTGCAGGGTTTGGTCAAAACAATCAAGATGGTAACCACAACTGGTATTTATATGCAAACAAATCAGGCCAAGCTTTGATCATCCTATTGTGACAAACCAACTTGACTGTATTTGCAGCCTCCTTTGGATCGGGTGAAAAAGGAGACAGGAGTAATTCACCTTTAATAGTTGTGCAGAAAAAAGTCCCATAGATTTCGTTTGCATTGTCAAAAAGTAACGCCTGAGTGTAACCGGCAAACAGATTCATAATAAGTCAGGTTTATGTATATTGTGCATTGGTTTTGGTTTCAAAATCCAAATTTTAATAGTTTAGGAGATATATACTGCATATATACCAGGGGTGGGTTTCTCGCCCCGTTCCAACCGGATCGGTTGGAACGAGGCCGGCGGCGTCCTCGCGCACGCACGCACGCAGCGCGTGCATGCGTACTAGCGTCTGCGCGATGCTCCAGCTGCTCCTGGAGGATCGCGCAGGCGTTCTGCGCATGCATGGAAAGCGCAAAATTCGAAAAAACTGGGTAAGGAGCGGGCGCGGGTGTGCGGGCGCGCGCGGGCGCGGGGGGGGGGGGGGCTTCGCCGTTCCCGGAAGTTACTTACTTCTGGGTTCGGCGACCAACTGGATCGCAGGGACCGGTGCGAACCGGTCGAAACCCACCCCTGATATATACATATACATACATTCATACACACACACACACACACGTCTCCTAAACTATTAAAGGATTCAAATATCCCTTCAGACTATTTTGCATACCAACTAGGAGCCTGCATATTGAATTTTGTACCAGCTGTAGCTTCTGGGTAGTTTTAAGAAATCCAAATAGAGATCCTTTAGGAAGCCTGTCAATCGCACCACACTCATGTCGGAAGCACCAAGGGGCTTTCAGGTTGAAAGGATTAGGCAATGACATCACCATCGCCCAGGGGACACCCAATTGGAGGCCCCTTTCATGCCCCAGCAGAAGCTGGAGTGAAGGATGGGAGCTCACCCTGCCCCATGGCAGTAGTCGGGTCTCAAACGTGGGCTTACTGCTTATCAGCCAAGCATCCTAATCAAATGAGCCACCGTGCGCCTTTAGATTATATCATTTATCTAAAATTTAAAATACTTGAGAGTAAAGCAATAACAATAGCACTTAAGAGTTATATACCGCTTCACAGTGCTTTAAGAGAGCCCTCACAGTCCTTTCTAAGTAGTTTGCAGAGTCAGCCTATTGCCCCCAACTATATGAGCCCTCATTTTACTGACCTCAGAAGGATGGAAGGCTGAGTCAACCTTGAGCCTGGTGAGATTCGAACTGCCTGCAGTACTGCATTCTAACCACTGCGCCACTTCTATAGCTATAGTCATCGGATTCTTTTTGCTGCCAACTAGTGAACAAAAGACATTCTGCATTTGCCCTGGGATATTACCCTCAAGTTTCCAAGGTTCTCATCCTGGTGTTTGGCCCTGAAAACTAGCTGCCCGATTTCAATTTCTTGAGTTTGTGTAGCATCTTCCCAAGGTGTTTCCTTGTTCACGTGGCATAACCAAGTTGCATTGGTTTTCTTGCAGACTCTTTTGGCCTCTTCCAGCAAAAGTCATGAAGATGATGATGATCATAGTGATGTTTCCAAAGACGACGATCATTCAGATGATTCAGATGATTCATCTGAATCCGATGAGTCTCATGAAACCGTCACTGACGCTCCCACTGAGGCTCCCTACACTGAGTCCGTCACTAACAGGGGAGACGTCCCATCCGATGAATTCAGGCCAAACGTTGACTTCATGAGTTTGGGGAGGTCTGGAAAGGTAAATGCCAGTTGAGGGCTTTCTTTTATTGCTGCACTCACATAAGAGGAGGGAGAACTTGGGATGGCCTAAAAGCTGGTCTGTGAGAAGCACTTTTAGCTGCATCTGGATGTCATCATCTGCTTTAAATCAAGTGATTTAAATGTTTGATTTCAAAGAACAAGACAACTATCCTACCTAGAACTACACCGCTCATTTATTATATTGCCATTCACACCAGGGGTGGGTTCCTGCCAGTTCTAACCTCTTCTATAGAAGAGGTTCCACAAATCTGCAGTGCCGTTTAGAACCGGTTCCAGCTCCCTCCCCCCGCCCGTCCGCACATCATCAAGATGAAGAGCGAGAGGAGGAATTCTGGGAGTTGAAGTCCACAAGCCTTAAAGCTGTCAAGTTTGAACCCCGCCGGGTTTTTTTTCCCTAAAGGGTTAGGGGTGCAAGGGTCTTGCAACTTGACAGCTTTAAGACTTGGGTGCTTCAAATGCCAGAGTTTCTGAGCCAACATTTTGGTTGCTAAGCAAGTGTGTTGTTAAGTGAATTTCACCACATTTTACAAGTTGGCCACACCCACCCAGTCACATGGCTGGCAAGCCACTCCCACAAAACAGGCCACACTACAGAAGAGGTTCTAAAAAAAATTGAAACCCACCACTGATTCACACACATGATATTTTTGCCTGGAGGATTTTGAACTGCAGCTGCCAATGTTTGGTAGCTCTGGTTAATCATGGAAAATAATGTCGGAGGTGGTTGGTTGACTTTAAAATGTCATGCCAATTCCTCCTCCAATTCATCTTCCTTCCCCATCTTGTGGCGATTGGCAGGGCCACCATTAAAACGCCACTTGTCACAACAGTTTTTGATAGATGGATGTGCAAATGTTGCACACTTGGACAACACTTTTTGTGGTTGCTGCGAAGAAACTCCCTGTAAATAAATATTATATTGTATCTGAGAACTAGCAAGAGGAAGCATGTTTTGAACAAATTCATTGGTTTAGAAAAACCTACTGCATTAATGCTATAAAAGTCCTACAAAATAAATATTGCAAAGCCTGGGGGGGAAGAAACAAGAAATTCAGCATTTCCTTGCTTTAATAATTTGTTGACATAAACATGCTTTGCTTTCATTTTTTTAACATCTACATGCCAGACACTTAGATATTTTTAATAACATTTGCAGTAAGTTTTCTGGTTTTTTTTAGTTGTAGGCTAAATGTTGTGGCCATAAAATGTTTATGTGGAAATTGTTTTGTTACTTTATGTTTTACACCAATGTAATTCTTTTAGAGAAACAGGGGAATTGTCACTGGTGTAAAAGGACATGAGTAACCAATTTATGTTCAGTAACCACTTCTCATATTAAGAAAACTTAAGCTTCAGCTCATGAAAAAACGCAAAAGCGTTCTCACAAAAGATTAATTGGTTTCAACAAAAACCAGTTATTTTTAATTTCAACAAAATCAAAAATAATAGTACAGGTTGTTGAAATTAATATTGTACATATCTGAGGCAGTGTATTATTAAGTCTTCTTTGTACTTTCTCATCCATTTTGCACTTTATTTGTATCACACCAGGGATAGTCTTTCTAGAAAAGTGTGGTACCAGAGCTAATTTGGTCTAATAGTTAAGGCACCAGGCTGGAAAACTAGAGACTGAGAGTTCTCATTCCGCCTTAGCCATGAAAGTCACGCTTTCTCAGCCCAACCCACCTCACAGAGGAATTGTTGTGGAGAAAATATGAGGAGAAAGATGCACTGGATAAGTTTGCCACCCTGAGTTATTTTTTAAAATACTAAAAGCAGGATACAAATAACTCATATTGATCTAATACTGTGTTTCCCCGAAAATAAGACAGTGTCTTATTTTCTTTTGATCCCTGAATAAGCACTGGGTCTTATTCTGGGGAAGTCTTATTATTTTTGAGGTGCAGGAGGCGGTGAGCATGATCACCTCATGGCTGCTGCTGTGTTGCAATACTTTCAGGGAGGGCTTATTTTCAGGGGACGGCTTATTTTAGCACATGCGCTCAAAAGCCCGATTAGACTCATTATCTGGGGAGGTCTTGTTTTCAGGGAAGCAGGGTAATTCCATGCTAGCTCAGGAATTCTGGGAGTTGAAGTCCACAGGTCATAAAAAGGGCCATAATTTCCCACACCCCTGCATTAGAGCTTCTGAAAATACTACCCTCCAGCCTTGTGTAAGAAAGGAAAATTGTTGTGGATCCTATATTGTCGGCATTGTAGCGACTCCTCATGAGAGTGGAGCGGCCTTTGATGGTTCCTCTTGTGGACTTTTTCAGTTTGATTCCCAAAGTGTGTCCGATGAAGTGGACAGCACCCCAGATGACGAGAGCCACGAAGATTCTAAGGCCCGTTCTCTGGAGAGCCACGAAAGTGATGACAAAAGTGACCTGACGGATAGCAATGAAGTCCACAGCGCATCTCACGACATAAGTCTAGAGGACCACAGCCCAGAGAAACCCGAGAGTGTGGAGGACAGCAGCGACCACAGCAAAGCTACCCTTTCCCTTGAAAGCACTGAAAGCAGAGAGCAGAAAAAAGATCACAGTGAGGAACCCCAACAGTTAGACAGCAACTCCGATGACGCCAGCAACCAAACTGTGGAAAGCGCCGAGAGTCAGCACAGCTCTGAAGACCACCACAGTGTTGAGCATCACGATAGCGTTGAGGACAATGAGGTCATCCTCTAAAAGGGCAGAGTAAGAGGCCGATACTTATCTGAGGGAGTTCTCCAGACTTTCTGCATGTAAGGGCCCAACTAAGATCAAAGCTGAACTCCTCCATTACCACCAGTGTTTTTGTTTTGCCGAGTTGCAGAGAGAGAGAGAGGGAGAGGGAGAGGGAGAGGGAGAGGGAGAGGGAGAGGGAGGGAGGGAGGGAGGGAGGGAGGGAGGGAGAGAGAGAGAGAGAGAGAGAGAGAGAGAGAGAGAGAGAGAGAGAGAGAGAGAGAGAGAGAGAGAGAGAGAGAGGCAACGCAACTTTGACCTGAATGTTCGCTCCCAATTATATACACACAATTCGGATTTCAGGCCGTAGCAATTTGCAACTAGCAGCAACTGTAAACAGTGCTGCCCGATCCTCTTCATGCTTATTTGGCAGTCGATCTGATAGCTTCTTCAGTAGAATTTGCTCCAGATAAACATGCTTAGGATATTAGTGTTTAAATGAACAATAACAGTAGTCATGAGGATTAGAGAATATTAATGCCCTTCATGTCCTGCTCTGTCTCACAGTCACTTGCTCTGAAGGAGAGGGGGGAAAATGCGTGGGGAAAAAATCTAGTTTTACATTCCCGCTGATTTTTGCATATCTTACAATGCTGTACTTCTGAAATGTTTAATATTGCAGTGTATATTTTGTTGACAGTTGTGAGTTAAATAAAGTGACAAAACTTTAGGCCTTTTTGTGTAGTGGTCTTGTTGGGCTCTTGGGTTAGTCTTATGGGCGACCTCTAGTGGCTGAAGAGAGTACTTTTAAAGTTATCGGGACAATACAGGTAGTCGTGGACTTATAACCACAATTGGGACCAGAATTTCTGTCGATAAGCAAAGAAGTCATTAAATGAGTCACACCTGATTTTATGACTGTTTTAAACAAATAACCCCAGCTGTTAAATGAAATGAATCGTGTGGCCAGCTGGTTGGAAAGGTGGTAAAGGGGCAATCACAAAACCCAGGGGTGGGCTTCAAAAATTTTAGCAAGGGGTTCTCTGCCCCATTGCTGGGCGGGCGTGGCCATGGTAGCCGTGACCTAGTCAGGCTCCTGCACCACCGGGGGGGGGGTCATTTTGCCCTCTCTGGGCTCCAGAGGCTATTGTTCGAGCCTTCAGAAGGGTGAAAACCGCCTCTTCAGGCTCCGGAGGCCCTCTGGAGGCTGGAAACTGACCCGTTTCCGGCCTTCCGGAGCTTCCAGTAAGCCTGTTTTTCACCTTCTCCGAGCCTCCATGTGCACTTTGCACTTCCATGTATCCAAAATGGGCCACGTGGTGACTCCTGAGAGGAGAGGGGCAGGGTGGGCGGGGCCAGCCAGCAGTGGGATTTTGGGATTCTCCAAACTGCACAGAATCTTAGCTAGAGGTTCTCCCAAACCCCTGAAAACCCCCAGCAGCCCACCCCTGAACCCCTGGACACTGGCAACTATTGTAAATACATGCTGGTTGCCAAGTGCCCAGATTTTGATCACGTGACTATGGGGATCTTGCAATGATCATAGTTATAAGGACCAGTCAGGAGTCACTTTATTCAGTGCTAGTAGCTTCTAACAGTCGCTAAAGGCTGTACCTTGGAGGCGGCCTGTAAAGCGGAGGTCCCCAACGCCAGTCCGTGGACTGGCCCAGGGCATGCCAAAAACCAGGCCGCGCACACAAGTGAAGCCCCATCCATAGGATGTAGGCAGCACACGAAGCCACAGTCTCTCCAGTCCATGGACAAAGCTCTCTCCACAGAACCAGTCCCTGGTGCCCAAAGGATTGGGGGCCACGGTAATTAATACCAGTTTGTTCAATAGCCTCTCTGATCAGATATAATTTCTCAAAACCTGTGATTTGGTCTATTGGTCTGCATAACTGATGTAAGAGCTGGCAAGTCTTAAGGAATCTCTGTCCTGGTTATTACAAAAAAACGGAGCCTTCTGGTGTAAACCCAACCAGTTATGTATTCAATCATTTTTGGTTACTGTATTTTTCGGAGTATAAGATGCACCTTTTTCCCTCAAAAAAGAGTGTGAAAATCTGGGTGCGTCTTATACATGAATACAGCATTTTTGGGCTCCTGAAACCCCGCCCCCTTCACCAAAATGGACGTGCAGAGGGTTTGGGAGGCTTGCAAAGTGCTCCTGGGGGCTGGGGAGTGCAAACAAGAGCAAACAATGGGCCGCTTTTGCCCCCCCCAACCTCCAGGAGCACTGTACAACCTTCCCAAAGCGCTGCATGCCCCCCCTTTTTTTTGCAAAAAATGAGGCGTGCAGAGGATTTGGGAGACATGCAGAGTGCAAAAACTGTTTAAAAAAAATTTACCTCTTCAAAATCATGGTGCGTCTTATACTCCAGTGCGTCTTATAGTCTGAAAAATATGGTAATTCAGCCATGGCAGTCTGCAATATATGGGTCGATTCTGTTGGTAGACCTATCTTCATCTTTCTTCAGCCTGGGATTTTCACACATATGGGAGTACAAGTCCCATTAAAAAGCATCCGAGATTAAGACATCTGCTATTATGGCAGGTTCAGTGTCCAATGAATTACACCTATGTCCAGAAAGCAGAATATTCACATTCCATGTATCAAGAGTGTCATTTCACCCACCTTTTATTTGTGTGTGTGTGTTTGTGTGTGTGTGTGTGTGTTCTCCAGCATAACTCTGGAACAACTTGAGCAATTTTAACCAAACTTGGTACACAGATGACTTACTCTCTGGAAACAAATACTGTGGGGGTAAGACATCCCTAACACCCCTTGTGTGTTCCAGCATAACTCTGGAATGCCTGGGCCTCTGAAATGGCTTGGTACACAGATGACTTACTCTCTGTCGGGGTCAGACACCCCTAATACCTCTGTGTGTGTGTGTGTGTGTGTGTGTGTGTGTGTGTGTGTGTGTGTGTGTGTGTGTGTTCCAGCATAACTCTGGAACATCTGAGCCACTGAAATGAAAAGGAATGAATTATATCTATATATCAAATCACAGTACTTTTGACAGTGATAGTGTGCATTTTGGATTCAAGTTCTTGTGTGTGTGTGTGTGTGTGTGTGTGTGTGTGTGTGTGTGTGTCAGTGGTGGATTCCTACTGGTTCAGACCAATTCAGACGAACTGGTAGTGGTTTGGCGGCCTGGGTCGCTGGAACCGGCACCGATCTAGGCCTGCCACCCCCTCGAACCAGTTCCATGCTGATGGCGCCGGCATCTTGTTTTTCAGTTCTGTGCTTGCACAGAACAATTTAATTGCACCGTGCATGCACGCGCAACATGCATCAAGCATGCGCACGCACATGAAGCACGCACACGAGCGAAATGGCAGTAGTACCGGCCGGAACCCACCCCTAGTATGTCTATGTCTGTGTCTGTCTGTGTCTGTGGGTTCCAGCATTACTTTGATTTGACAATATAGGTCAGTGATGGGTTCAACCAGTACAGTGCAATGGGGCCCGGTGGCCACCACATGAACACATGTAGCACACACAAACACACACAGCGCGCACATGCATCCTTACCTCCTGTGATGCTCTTTGATGCTTCCGCGATGCTCCAGCTGCTCGGCAGAGCATCGCACAGGTGCTATATCCTCCGTGCGCGTAAGCGACAAAGAGCTCAAATACAGGTAAGGATAGTGGGTGGGCAGGTGGGCCCTCCAGAGCACCATACCACAACGGTACCCGGTGTTCCCGGCAGGCACCGGTACCCCCGTACCAGGGCGTATTGCCTGCAACCCACCGCTGTTATAGATATAATTCATTCCTTTTCCTGTCTAAAACAGAATTAGCATAAATAAATATCCAGGCAACGCCGGTTTATCAGCTAGTCAACAATAAAGGGACTGCTTTGGCCTTTTCACAAAGTTGTTCTGGTTCCTTGCACCTGATACTCGTGTCTCCTCTGCATTCCACTTTTCACCCTATTGCTTTTCTTCAAAATCTTTATTTCAATCTTTACACCACTGAAAACAGATGCAATTCTTTTCCTTTTACTTATTTGATCAACCTATCCCTAACCAGATTTGAGTAACTGCCACCAAGAAGCGGGGGTCGACCTACTTCCCAAAGCACCTGAAGGCAAGGCATGAAGCAATGGATGGAAACCAACTCAGGAGAGAAGCAACCTAGACAGTGGTGAAATTCAAATGTTTTTACTGCGGGTTCTGTGGGCGTGGCTTGGTGGGTGTGGCAGGGGAAGGATATTGCGAAATCTCCCTTCCCACCCCATTCTGGGGCCAGCCAGAGGTGGTATTTGCTGGTTGATTAAACATGCCTTACCTTAGGAAATAAAGCAATACCAGCAACACAAATCACACCCTAAAAAAGCTCTTCAAAACATTAAAATCCTTTATACACTCTCCAGATCTGAACCAGTGGTGAAATTCAAAACGTTTTATTGCCGGTTCTGTGGGCATGGCTTGGTGGGCGTGGCAGGGGAAGGATACTGCAAAATCTCCATTCCCACCCCACTCTGGGGCCAGCCAGAGGTGATATTTGCTGGTTCTCTGAACTACTCAAAATTTCCGCTACCGGTTCTCCAGAACCTGTCAGAGCCTGCTGGATTTCACCCCTGATCTGAACCCATCACTCATGGCTGACAACAACATATACAAAATATATAAAGATTGTCTCGAAGATGGCATTGCCTCCCAGACTCAGTGCAAACCCTCAAGGCAAATCATGCCCACAAAGTCTTAGATTTCTGTATAAATACTTCCAAAACTATTTAAACATGGCTGTCTTTGAGAACAGAACTCTTTGATAGTCTTGCTGTCAAATATATTCTACTTCCACTTTAAACAGCCATCCTGTGCTCATTTACCTGGAACCAGAATGGACCAGAAGTTCTATGCAATAGAACAGGGGTGTCAAACTCAAGGCCCGGGGGCCGGATCTGGCCTACGGGGTGCTTAGATCTGGCCCACAGGACTGCCCTGGAAACAGCAAAGGACTGGCCCATGGTGCCTCTACCAGCAGCCCTCCCGGTCTCCATTTTTGCTGGCAGAGGGTTGCAGGAGGCTGTCGCAGCTGAAAATGGAGTTCGGGAGCCTTTTTTCTCTGGCAGAGCACTTGGGACACGCCCCCGAAATGAGTGACGTCATGCCCACCCTGGCTGCACCCACCCTCCCCCCACGAGGTCAAACACAACCCTGATGCGGCCCTCAATGAAGTCGAGTTTGACACCCTTCCAATAGAACATCTGGGTTTAAATTCTGATTTAAAATCGATTGGGCAGAACAGGGAAATAAGCCTGTGGGCTTTTTGATTTCAGTCTCTTAATATAGCATTTTAAAAAATATTTATCTGCTGTGCATCCTTTGAATTCAATGCCAGCGCACTAATCAGTACAGAGGGCAATTATGAAAAATGCCAAGTAGTATTCTGTAACAGCATCAGATAATAGATATACCGTAATACTTCCTTCAATTTCTCCACATTTCTTTTAAAAATTAATTCACGTGGGTGAAGGGCTTTACCGAAGAGCATGTTTTTCTACATTTCCATTTATTACTACGAAAATAGGTCCTGAGTCCATCTGAACATTTCCTCATGGAACCTAGATAATGATATCATGCCAAGAGCCTATAAAATAATTGCCATAAAGTAGATTGAAATCTGCAATCCATTGGGAGCGAATGAACATAGGGGTGATACAAAATTCTGCAAAGGTAGCCTATTTCAATAAAATACAGTTCCATTCTTTCTGTGAAGTCAGTTTTCTGGTCTACTTCAGAGAGCTGGCATTGCTTGCAAAATTCTTAGCTTTGAAGCTACAGGCACATCACAACATTCAAATATCTTTTCCAAAGCTTTTATTGTTAACCAACCAAGCATTGGTCTGCAACATATTTCTTGATTGTTTTTTTTTAATTACTATTGATATTCAAACTTCAAAGGCAGAAACTATCCACTTTTCAGTGAATTATTGCTGTACACTTTTATTTAACTACTAAGGCACACCTGCATTAAAAAAAAACTTCTATCCAGAGGAAATCTAAGGAACAATCAGTTAATGACTGAAGAAAATCAATTGCCAGCATTATAATAAGGCCGTGATATGTTCCTCAGAACTCCTACACTGAATTGAAAGAAATACTATGTACCTCGTTTCAGTTCTCCCACTGAGTCTTTGATGCAAATGTTAGATCACGATAAGGAATATCTTAACCAGTACAATCTTAACTATATCTTTGCTTCTGAGGCCACCAAAAGAAGAGAAAGTGGGTGAGCAAAAAAGAAGTAATAAGGAAATTTATGCAAGTCTGACCTCACGAGACTGTGGGTTGATGCTTGGGCAGGATTAAAATTCCCAGGGTTGGAGGCAACACAGCAGCAGAGATAAAAGTCTTCCGAGTCAGAAATCCAAGACACGTTGAAGTCCATTCTAAGTGGTTGGCCACCTTTGGAGAATTTACTCTTCAGATCCAGGTAATGAGATGATCGCATACTATTTTACAATATTCTAGGGCAATATATACAAGAACCTTGTAAGCTAAACAAGTGTGGCTATCCTTAGATTATTGAAGTTATAAAATAATGGCTTCCCTAAGATAACCAGAATTGCTGCTTCAGGTATAGATACTATATGGATCAAGAATATTTACTATGCCACACTACGGTGTTTATTAATCTATGCAAACAGGCAACTTAAAGCGGTCGCTCCCATTCATAGATTCTCTTGCCTGCCCTTAGTTATACCTTTTATTTCACATCTCTTCTTTAGTTTAGTTCTGACTCTAAACAGACAAGTGAAAGATTCAAGAAATGGGAGCAACATAGCCCATCTGCTCTAGGACTCAACTTTTCTAGTACCCAACATCCAGATATTCAAGGAAGAAACAGGATAGTCAGGAAAGAATCAATAGCCTAATCGAGAAACCATCAACGACACCATACTGCAACCCAAGATTGCAGCATACTGCAACCCATGGCGGGGGCCATGGGGGTGGTTGAGGGGACCAGAGACACGGGAGAGGGTCGGAGTATTACGGTCGTAACAGGGAGGGGCAGATATGGCGGGGACTTTAGGGCAGGCCATTACCGGGGAAGGAGGGTTCGCTACATTACAGAGATCCCTCCTTCCGGCCCTATGAGTCCCACTCCGAGACCAGATGGCGCAAGTAATCAGGACCCTGGACTCAGGCTGCTGTCGCTAAATGCCAAGTCTGTGGTACATAAAGCTCCTCTCGTCCGGGACTTAATTTTAGACGAGAGGGCAGACCTGGCATGTATTACTGAAACCTGGCTGGGCCCAGAGGGAGGAGTCCCCCTCGTAGAGATGTGCCCAGAAGGATTTCAGGTGCTGCACCAGCCGAGAGCCCAGGGAAGGGGTGGGGGTGTGGGTGTGGCTATTGTTATCCGGGAGTCATTAGCTCCTCGTAGGGTCCCTGCTCCGGAGCTTGTCGGGTGTGAGTCTCTGCTGGTAAAGTTGGACCTCAAGGGTCAAGTGGGTCTGCTGTTAACGTACCTGCCTCCCAACAGCGTTGCAGCAGCCCTCCCCTCGCTCCTCGAGTCGGTAGCCGAGCTGGCAATTGAGTTCCCTAGGCTGATGGTCCTGGGGGACTTCAACTTGCCGTCACTCGGTGAACACTCTGATGGGGCGCAGGAGTTCATGGCTTCCATGACAGCCATGGGCTTGACCCAAGTAATCCGGGGCCCAACCCATTCAGCGGGTCACATGCTCGACCTCTATTTCTCTCGGAGCAGTGGATTTGTGATCTTGGTCTGAGGGGTAACGACATCATACCCCTGTCGTGGTCAGACCACTGCCTACTGAGGCTTGACTTCCGGAGACCAAACCCCCACTGTAGGGAGGAGGATCGACCAGGTGGTTCCGCCCCAGGCGACTTATGGAGCCGTTAAGGTTCCAGACGGAGCTTGGGGTCATTCCTGATACTTTCGCCCACAGTCCGGTAGAGACTCTGGTTGCTGCCTGGCACTTGGCAGCATCAGAGACCCTTGACCGGATTGCGCCACTACGGCCCCTCCGAGGCGGCGGATCCCGGAGACCTCCTTGGTTCACCGAGGAACTCCGGGAGATGAAGCGCCGGAGGAGACGCCTAGAGCACCTATGGAGGTCCGATAAGTCCGAATCGAACCGAGCAATGGTAACCACCAGCACCAAGGAATACACCAGGGCACTTAGGGCAGCGAAAAGATCTCATATAGCCACCTTGGTTGCGTCCGCTGAGTCCCGCCCAGCCGCCCTGTTTAGGATAACCCGCTCCCTACTAAATAGGAGGGAAACGGGGGAACCCTTACAGGGCAGAGCTGAGGATTATGCCCAATTCTTAGCGGACAAAATTGCTCGGTTTCGGTCGGACTTGGACTCCATCTCTGCAGTTCCAGCCGAGGCACAAGAGGATGAAGTAGACCACCTCTGGGTTGAGTTTCAGGATGTTGCCCCTGGGGATGTGGACAAGGCCATGAGGGCTGTAAGTGCCTCCACCTGTGTACTGGACCCGTGTCCCTCATGGCTGGTCGTTAACAGCAGTGAGGTGACACGAGGCTGGATCCAGGCGGTTGTTACCGCCTCTCTTCGGGAGGGGAACTTCCCCGCCGCGCTAAAAGCGGCGGTGGTGAGACCCCTCCTGAAGAAGCCATCCTTGGATCCAGCTGTCCTCAACAACTACTGTCCAGTCTCCAACCTTCCCTTTCTTGGGAAGGTTGTTGAGAAGGTGGTGGCCTTCCAGCTCCAGCGGTCCTTGGAGGAAGCAAGTTATCTCGACCCCTTCCAGTCAGGCTTCAGACCCGGTTACAGCACAGAAACCGCTTTGGTCGCATTGACCGATGATCTTTGGAGAGCCAGAGATGGAGGTCACCCCTCCATCCTGGTTCTCCTCGACCTCTCAGCGGCTTTCGATACCATCGACCATGGTATCCTTCTGCGACGACTGCGGGAGGTGGGAGTGGGAGGCACTGTGCTGCGGTGGTTCTCCTCCTACCTCTCGGACAGGTCGCAGTCGGTGTTAGTGGGGGGGCAGAGATCGACCCCTAGGCCCCTGACATATGGGGTGCCGCAGGGTTCGGTCTTATCCCCCCTACTATTCAACATCTACATGAAACCGCTGGGTGAGATCATTCGCAGGCACGGGATAAGATACCATCAATATGCGGACGGTACCCAGTTGTATCTGTCCGCCCCGTGCCAACTCAATGAAGCGGTGGACGTGATGAACCGAGGTCTTGAGGCCGTTTTGGACTGGATGAGGGCTAACAAGCTTGTACTCAACCCGGAAAAGACCGAGTGGCTGTTGTGCTTCCCTCCCAACAATTCGACCAGTACTCCATCGCTCAGGCTGGGGGGTCAAATTCTACACCCCTCAGAGAGGGTTCGCAACTTGGGGGTCCAGGGGGGCATTTGCCCAGGTTCGCCTGGTGCGCCAGTTGCGACCCTACCTGAATCGGGAGGCTCTCACAACAGTCACTCGGGCCCTTGTGACCTCTAGGCTGGAATACTGCAATGTGCTCTACATGGGGCTGCCCTTGAAGAGCATCCGGCGACTTCAGCTAGTCCAGAACGCGGCCGCGCGAGTGATCGTGGGTGCACCTCGGTTCACCCACATAACACCTATCCTCCGCGAGCTGCGCTGGCTACCTGTTGATCTCCGGGTGCGCTTCAAGGTGCTACTAGTCACCCATAAAGCCCTCCATGGTAGTGGGTCTGTGTACTTGAGAGACCGCCTTCTGCCAATTACCTCCCTGCGACCAATTAGATCTCATAGATTGGGCCTCCTCCGAGTTCCATCTGCCAGCCAGTGCCGGCTGGCAATTACAAGGAGGAGAGCCTTCTCAGTAGTAGCTCCGACCCTTTGGAACGATCTCCCCATGGAGATTCGTACTCTCACCACCGTCCAGGCCTTCCGCATAGCCCTTAAGACCTGGCTAGCCCGTCAGGCCTGGGGACAAAGATAATTACCCCTCCCGAATGATGAATGAATGTTGCTCATTATTTTATTTTATGTTGTCTGCGTTATTGTTTGTATACCCCTTCCTTGATTTTATGTAAGCCGCCCTGAGTCCCCTCAGGGAAAAGGGCGGCCTATAAATGTTAATAAATCGCTAAATCTCTAAATCTCTAAGATTGACAGGGCCAGCTACTACATGTAAACTCCACTCTATGAATGTCTCCAAGAAGACATTCAAGCTCGCTTCCAGTTTGTGATAGTGCTGTAGGCACATCTCTCACTTCTCTCCTGTATTATCAGACTCTTTGGATAAAGGCTTAGCTCATTTTTTAATGGGGTATTGGCATAACAACTAGCCCCAAGCACTCAACAGCTAGCTGGTTTACTTATTAAATAAACTAATGGCACGAAAGTTATCATCCAAGAATATCATGATAGTTCCAGGCAAAGCTGCCTTTTGCAATTGACTCGTGGCGATTTTGCCAATGCCGATGGCGTTCCCATCGACGGTACCCAAGGAGCCTATCCTTATTGGTGCTCTCTGCTTTCTTTTGTCACCAGCTTATTATTATTGTGGATTGCACAATCAGCCAAATGTTTAGTCCTTTCCAAGGACCTAGGATAGACAGATGTTGTTGTTTGATAAGTTCATTGCCTTTCAATCAGCTTGTGGCGCTTCTTGTTCAGTGTGTGGTGCAAACCCAGAAAAAGTCATATTACGTAAACAAGTTGTCTTATGCAACCACAACTACTGTGATCAAAAGGTGGGTGGTTTATATACATAGAGTATAGTGGCTAAATTTCAAAACATTATGGTTAAATGTCAAAATTGTTAGAGCAAGCATACCTCAGGTATTCTGGTTATTCTTTACTGTACTTTTTGGCACCTTTACTGTTTGGTGGGTATATAGGAATGCATTTTAATCCCCTTATAATCTCTGATTATTTAGGATTTTCAGGGATTGTGAAAACCTACAGGGAGTTCACTGCTCCTTGCTCTAAAATATATTTACTGGCTGCAACATTAATATGCTGAATGTAATGCGACCATTCCTATACAGCATAGATCAGTGATGGCGAACCTTTTTTGGCTCACATGCCAAAAGTGGGGTGAGCGCAGGGGGGGTCGTGGGCGGGCATGCCACACCCATAATGCAAGGCATGACTTCAACACGCATGCATGTATGACCAGCGCTCGCCCCCATTTTGGCATTTTTTTTGCCCTCCCCAGGCTCCAGAGGCTTTATAAGAGCCTGGGGAGGGCGAAAACAGCCTCCCAAGCCCCCCCCCCGGGAGGCTTCAGTAGCTTCCCTGAAGCCTCCGGAGCCCCAAAAAACGCCCCTACAGGAAAACCGGAAGTTAGGGAACGGACTTCCAGTTTGCTCATAGGGCTGGTTTTAGCCCTCTGGAGCCTTCAGGGGCCTTCCGGAGGCTTTCCTGAAGGCTCTAGAGGACAAAAAATGACCCTACGAGCAAACCGGAAGTCATTTCCGGTTTGTTCGTAGGGCTGTTTTTTGTCCTCCAGAGCCTTCAGGGACCTTGAATGGCATGGAGGCCAATGAATGGCTCTGGAGGCCAACAAAACTGACCTCCAGTATTTTTAGGGGATGGGGGGACTGTTTTTGCCCTCCCCAGGCTCCTATAAAGCCTGGGGAGGGCAAAAAATGGCCTCAAAGAAAGACTGAAGTCAATTGGCCAAGGCGCGCATGCGCGCTGGCCAGCTGACAGGGCAACGCCTCGCGTGGCTTGACAAATGGCTCTGCGTGCCACCTGTGGCACACATGCCATAGGTTCACCATCCCGGGCATAGATGGCTGGGGAAAATTCTGGGAGTTGAAGTCCACACATCTTCAAGCTGCAAAGTTTAGTTTAGTTTAGTTTAGTTTTAGTTTATTGTCATTGCACATATACAATGAAATTAAATGCAATCTTCAGTGTACATTACAACTATAAAAATAAAAATACACACATCCTTCACATGCTATATAATTGAAATTGAAAGCCTGATATTGCAATAATATTGCAATAATATATACCATAGACTTCAATATAGTTACTGCCCTGGATAGAAGCTGTTTTTCAGCCTATTTGTCCTTGTTTTTATTATCCTGTACCATCTGCCAGATGATAATAGTTCAAAAAAGGGGTGCCCAGGATGAGATGGATCTTTTAGGAATGTTTTAAATTTTCTTAAGGCAACGGGAGCTATAAAGGTCTTCCAAAGAGGGGAGAGGGCTACCTACGATCCTCTGGGCAATGACGTTAACCCTCTTGAAGGTCGAGAAACACTGCTGTATAATTTTATATAATATTATATATAGAAAAAGTAAGGGTTAAAATCTCTGTAACCTTCTGGCTTCATTTTTGGATATTTATCCTCTCATAAAATATTCTACAGGGGATCAGCCACAATGAAAAGCATTGAGATAATCTGTTGCCTTTTCGTCGTCATCTTTGCTTTAGCAGTAAGTACATTATCATTTTTTTAAAAAATAAAAATAAAACAAGGACAATATATTTGGCATTGGCAGCAGGAAATGCGATTTTTTTTTTCATCATCCCTCTTTTGCTTTGTTTTTTTTCCAAGGTCGCTCATCCGCTGCCAGACAATGTTTTGGCACAGCTAGAAGCGAAGGAGGTAAGTCAAGCATTATTTCCTTAGATCTCTTGGAAGAAATAATAAAGATTGCAAAATATTACATGGAGAAAAGTCTATCCATTTCTCTTCTCTCCTCCTCCTCTTCCTCCACCTCCTCCAAGCCTATTATTGCAAATAAATCTAGGCCAGGTCAAGACGTGACCCGTCAAAACCGCGGTCCACAAAAGCGCGCTCGACGAAGGCGCGCATTTGACATCATCACAGCGCGACGAAAAAAATTAAAAATTGAAATAAAAATAAAATTAAAGCAAGCCGATTCACGTAAAGGTAAGGGTTAGGGTTAGGGTTAGGGTTAGGGTTAGGGTTAGGGTTAGGGTTAGGGTTAGGGTTAGCGTTAGGTTAAGGGTTAGCGTTAGGTTTAGCGTTAGGTTAAGGGTTAGGTTTAGGGTTAGATTTAGGGTTAGGTTTAGGGTTTGGTTTGGGGGGGTTAGGGTAAGGTTTTCGCTTTATTTTTACATTTATCGATCACAGCGCAATGTTTTTGTCGCGCTGTGATGACGTCACATACGCGCTTTCGTCGAGCGCGATTTTGTCGTCCGCGGTTTTGTGGTGGAACCCTCAGTTGTTCAATCAAGGGGATCAGGAATGAAACAAGAGTAGTTAGGATGAATAACAGAATATCAAAAGCTTGTGCAAGTTTCTTTTTGTCCCAAAAAGAAAATCAATAATACTAAATATTAATAATACAAATATACTAAAGAATCAATAAGTCTTATCCAGGCAGTATATATAAAACTGAATATTGATTCTTTTCTCCTGTTTTAAGAATGGTGGTGGCATTCTTGCTCAGGAGTCCATACAAACTCAAGTATTACCATCATAGAAGCTGGTACATAAAATTTCCTCTTCTGAACTAATAGGATGGGTATGGTATTCATCATTTTGAATGCTAATGTTTCTCATGTATCCAGTTCATTGACATTGGCATTGAGTCTTTATTGATTAGCCCTTGGGCCACATCGAAGTGCAAAGTTCCAGAAACAAGTTATTACTAAAATTTGATGAAAGCAATTTAAAATGGGATTTGATAAAATACAATTTAAAATGACCTTGGAATAAAATACAATTTAAAATGGGATTGGAATAAAATACAGTCTAAAATGAAATTGGAATAGAATACAATAATTTAAGATATAGACAAGTTCAATAAATTAACAAATCCTAAGCAATTCTGAAGTACACCAAGGAATACTAACAACAATCATTCCAATATTAATCATTTGCATTTTATTGTGTTTAGGTTTCTTTTTCCTCTTCTTCCTCCTCCTCCTCCTCTGCCCTTCTTCCTTCTTCCTTTTTCTTCTCTACGTATAACTTTTTGTTAAAGATTTTTTTAAAGGAAGCTAAAAAATAATACAAGCTAATACAGGTGGTCCTCAACTTACAACAGTTCTTTTAGTGACATTCAAAGTTACAACTGCACTGAAAAAAGTGACTTATGACCATTTTTCATACTTATGACCATTGCAGCATTCAAAGTTACAACTGCACTGAAAAAAGTGACTTATGACCATTTTTCATACTTATGACCATTGCAGCATCCCCATGATCTTGTGATCACAATTCAGATGCCTGGCAACTGATTCATATTTATGACTGTTGCAGTGTCCTGGGGTCCTGTGATCCCCTTTTGCACACTTCTGACAATCAAAGTCAAAGGGGAAGCCAGATTCATTTAACAACCGGATTACTAACTTATCAACCGCTGCAATTCACTTAACAACTGAGGCATGGAAAGTAGTAAAATGGGGCAAAACTCACTGAACAAAAGTGTATTTCACAACAGAAATCTTGGGCTCAGCAGCAGTCGTAAGTTGAGGACTATCTGTATAAGGAGAGGAAAAGAAAACAAAGAAATCAGAGAAAGCTAAAAATGCAAGAAAGGAACACACATTTTTAATACATAAGGAAAAAAGGATAAAAGAAAATCTTCCATTCTTTACACCAGTTATAAATGCAGCTACAAATGTACTGCTTATTCAATGCTTACAAGATAACTTTGTTCTTTCTATACTCTAACCCAGGCACGTCAAATGTGATTTCATTGAGGGCCGCATCAGGGTTGTTTTTGACTTTGGGGGGCGTGGCCAGCTGGATGTCACTCATGTCAGGGCTGCCTGTGGTGACCCAAGCGCTCTGCCAGCAAAAACGGGCTCCCGATCTCAGTTTTCAGCTGGGACGGCCTCCTGCAACCCTCTGACAGAGAAAACAGAGATCGGGACGGCTGCATGCAGCCCTCCCGAGCTCCGTTTTTGTTGGCAGAGGCACCATGGCCCACTTCTTCGGTGTTTCCAGGGCGGCCCACAAGCCAGATCTATAAGCGCCCCACAGGCTGGGTCTGGCCTGCGGGCCTTGAGTTTGACAGCCCTGATCTAAACTAATTATCAAAACCATAAATCATAAATTCCTTTTTTTGTGTGTTTCACATAAAAAGACTATAAAGGGTATCCTCTCGCCAATAAATTCCACAGTAACCTTGATTTTGTGGTACCACAGATCTCCATGCCATTCAAAAACATCATTCTATGCAAGGCATTCATTTTTATTACAGATATTCTCCCCAGCAAGGACAGTTGTAATTTCTCCCCTATTCTTTTAAACCTCATTCTATGTCTTAACATAGTTACTTTGAAATAACGTACAATTCATTATTTGTCAAAGCAATACCTGGATATTTTACCTTCTACTCAATCTTAAAATTCATTTTATTCGTGGATTAATCTGCTGTTTTCATTATTTTGGTTAACATCTCTGTCTATGGTTTATTAATGTTGGAACCTGTTAAGAGCACAAAATTCTTTTAATTTTCTCCTTAATATTTCAACTCCTTTTAAAGGATCCCACAGCGCCAGAACTCCCGCTAAAGGATCCCTCAGCGCCAGAACTCCCGCTAAAGGATCCCTCAGCGCCAGAACTCCCGCTAAAGGATCCCTCAAGGCCAGCACTCCTGCTAAAGGAGCCCACAGCGCCAGCACTCGTGCTAAAGGATCCCTCAAGGCCAGCACTCCTGCTAAAGGAGCCCACAGCGCCAGCACTCGCGCTAAAGGAGCCCTCAAGGCCAGCACTCTTGCTAAAGGATCCCTCAGCGCCAGCACTCCTGTTAAAGGAGCCCACAGCGCCAGCACTCGCGCTAAAGGAGCCCTCAAGGCCAGCACTCCTGCTAAAGGAGCCCACAGCGCCAGCACTCGCGCTAAAGGAGCCCTCAAGGCCAGCACTCTTGCTAAAGGATCCCTCAGCACCAACACTCGCGCTAAAGGAGCCCTCAGCACCAACACCAGCTGATCCACAGACGCTCAACGCAGATGATAATGCTTCTTCTTCTTCTTCTTCTTCTTCTATGAGCCAGAATGATCTCCAGGAACAGCAGGTAGAAGCAATACTTTTCACAGCATTAAGCACTAAAGCAGAGGTGGCGAACGATGGCCCCTATATAACTTGTGGGCTTCAATTCCCAGAGTGCCTGAGCCAGCCATTAAGTGCTGACTCAGGAATTCTGGGAGTTGGAGTCCATAAGTGCTGGTTCTGGCATTCTGGGAGTTGAAGTCCACAAGCGCTGGCTCAGGAAATCTGGGAGTTGAAGTCCACCAGTCACAAAAGAGCCATCGTTCCCCAACCCTGTACTACAGAGTGTTTATTTATTTGTTTTGATTCGGTGTGATTTGTACATAACACCAAATCAGCAAAAAGAATTTTTTTTTAAATAGGTAAACCTTTTTATTGATAAACACTCAACAAAAATTCAGCAGCTTATCAAACCTGGGGCAATACAGCCACCAGAGACAACCCACCTCCACAATGCCACACAGGGATTCACTTAACTTTCTAACCTAAGGCCGGATTGGGGGAGAGGAGAGGGACTCAAGATTTTAACGCCTTCGGAAAGTCACCGCTCAGAGCCATTCGGATCTAAGAGGGCATGGTCTTCCACAGGGCAGACTGAGGCATACGCTCTGTGCCCCATCAGATGCCATTGTTTAATCAAAGGCACCTGGGATTATTCCACTAAGAACACAATAATAATAATTAGAACAGTGTAAGACGCTAATCTAGGAATCCGAAGACCTTGAGTCCTAGTTCAATCTTAGGCCCTAAGCCAGCTGGGTGACTTTGGGCAAGTCAGGCTCTCTTAGTTTTAGGAAGGTGGCAATGGCAAACCACTTCTGAAAAAAACTTGTCAAGGTGATAGGATGAACTTGTCCAGGCAGTTTTCAGCAGTCAATAATGACTCAAGTACCTTACTGTAAAGGTAAGAGGGACGCGGTGGCTCAGTAGCTAAGACGCTGAGCTTGTCAATCAGAAAGGTCGGCAGTTTGGCGGCTTGAATCCCTAGCGCCGCGTAACGGAGTGAGCTCCCGTTACTTGTCCCAGCTTCTGACAACGTAACAGTTCGAAAGCATGTAAAAATGCAAGAAGAAAAATAGGAACCACCTTTGATGGGAAGGAAACAGCGTTCCGTGCACCTTCAGCATTTAGTCATGCTGGCCACATGACCACGGAGACGTCTTCGGACTTTGCTCTTTGGCTTTGAAACGGAAATGAGCACCGTCCTCTAGAGTCAGGAACAACTAGCACATATGTGCGAGGGGACCCTGCACCCCCAAAAGAAAATCTACAGCAGAAATCAAGTTATTGTGAACTTACTTTGCTTAGCACTATATAAAACAAACCTTGTAGGTTTTTTATTTCACTTAACAATTAAATGATTCAATAACAAAATGGATAGTTTCCCCTCAAAGTTACATTTCTGTCAAGATACATTTCTATTAAGTGACAGCATTTCATGATGGAATGAGGGATAAACGTAAAAATGTTCAGAGATGGAATATCTATTTCAATTCAAATACTTTTTAATGAGAATCACCAGCGGGACAAATACAGTTAAGTCCTCAGCTTAAGACCACAATTGAGTCCAACATTTCTGTTGCCAAGAGAGTCATTTGTTAAGTGCGTTTTCCCCATTTTATGACCTTTCTTGCCACGGTTAAGTGAATCATTGCAGATGTTTAGTCAGTCACATGGTTGTAGGGCGAATAAGGCTATCCCCATTGACTTTGCTTGTCAGAAGGTTGCAAAAGGAGATCTCCTGACTGCAACTGTCGTAAATATGAGTCAGTTGCCAATCAACTCAATTTTCATGTGACCATGGGGATGCTGAAAAGGTTGCAAGTATAAATAATGTTGATAAGCCAGATTTTTTCAGTACCATTCAGTAACTTTGAACCATCACAAAATGCACAGTAAGGACTACGTAGAATCTTGAATAAGAAGAGTTCACCCTTTTTTATTAACTGCCCCAAATTCTTGTACTTCTGTACATTGAAAACATCAGCAACAATACAATTTTCACTACCCCGTTTCCCCTAAAATAAGATTTCCCTGGATAATAAGCCCAATTGGGCTTTTGAGTGCATGCGCTAAAATAAGCTCTCCCCCCCAAAAAATAAGCGCTTCCTGAAAATATTTAATCGCATGCGCAGCCCGTCCCCGCCATTTCCTCTGGTTGCTTGCCGCGCAAACAACACGAGATGAGGCGACGCCAGAGGAGGGGAAAGGGAGGGGGAACATGCCCCATGAACCCCACACGCCCTTACCTAACAGTCGCTTCCGCAACCCTAGCCACCACGCCCTTCTGTCATGCTAATGGCCACCACAAAGAGTGGCTGGTCCAATGACGTGCAACACAGCAGCAGCCATGAGGTGACCACGCTCGCTGCCTCCTGCACCTCAAAAATAAGACCTCCCCGAAAATAAGGCCAAGCACTTATTTTGGGGGTCAAAAGAAAATAAGATTCTGTCTTATTTTTGGGAAAACGGGTATCCCTCTGGAGAAATAATGCTAGACAGAGTTTATTTATTTTTATTTATTAATTAAATTTCTTAAACTTTAAATTTTTGACTACATTTTTATTCAGTTAGAAAAAAAGGCATCTTAATATATAATGTATCTGACAGATCTTTGTTCTGTCAAAATAGCATACTTTATTTATTGGACTTTTATCTTGCCTTTATTACTTTATAAGTAATTCAAGGCAGCGAACATATATAAAACACTCCTTCCTCCTTCTATTTCCCCCTCCTATGAGGTGGGTTGAGTTAATTACCATATTTTTCGGAGTATAAGACTCATAAAAGAGGCTGAAAATCTGGGTGCGTCTTATACACTGAATATAGCATTTTTTGCCTCCCGAAACAGCGCCCCTTCACCAAAATGACCGTGCATAGCGTTTGGGAGGCTTTTGGATTGCTCCTGAGGGCTGGGGAGAGAAGAAAGGAGTGGCCATTTTTTGCTCAATTTTGCCCCCTCCCCCAGCCCCCAGGAGCAGTCTACAAGCCTCCTAAAAGCTATTCATGCCCTTTTTTGGGGGGGGGGAAACAGGCCCGTTTTCACAAAAGAGGCCGTTTTTTGGAAGTCTGCAGAGTGCAAAAACTTTTCTTTTATTTGCCTCTTCAAAATCTTGGTGCGTCTTATACCCTGAAAAATACGGTAGCCAAAGTCACCCAGCCGGGTGTCATGATTAAGGCAGAACTAGAATTCACAGTCTCCTGATTGCTCCGTCACCTTCACCACTAAACCAAATGATCATACCTTAGAAAAAGAAAATACGGAACTGTTTGAATACCTCAAAAGGGTAAAAGAGAACAAATGTCCACCCCACCCCTTCCTATTTATTCTGCTTTAATTATCTATGATCAAGTCACACATACATATTTTCACGAACAAGGCAAGTAAAAGTAGAGTAAGCAATCTTGGAACACCCTTAAATCATAATGATTCCAACATCTAAAATCATGTGAAATTGAACAGATGTTAAACATTAAAATAGTTTTTCCTCATAGCAACCACAAGGACTACCATTAAAACCAAATTAAATTCCCCAGCCTCAAAAATAATTTCACTGCCGAAATTAACTGATTACTTCTCTACTTAGCAATGTCCCTGCTTGCATTTAAAAAAAAAATCTGCCTTTGAAAAAGTAAAAGTTGTACTAGCTAGCTCGTTTTTTAAAAATAAAAATAAGAAGACATAAAATAGCAAATTAGAAGCATCACGTGTACTTTCTCCATTAAACATAAAGCAAGAAAATGTCATCTAATTCATTGTACTTTGACAGAAGCTAAATAGATGGATCACCAGATGGTCACTGGCTTAATGAGATTTCTAGAGAAACAGACAACTTTATGGAAAATGTTGCACAGTTTTTCTAAGGGTCAGAAGAGCCGATGGAATTTTATCTTGCTGTTGTTGCAAAAAATCAGGAAAAAACTATCCGAAAACATATTACATATGAAAGGATTAGATCCATTCAGTTTTTTTATATCCACTTTTTAACTGAAGTTTCCTATAAACTATGATTCTAATGGGAACTAGTTTACACTGACTGTATACATGGAATCCTAAAACCAGGGGTGGGTTGCTGCTGGCATTACTGCCAATTCGGTGCGTGCACAATTTTGCGCACATGTGCAATTTTGCACACATGTGCAATTTTACACACACACACACTCCACTTGGGCATGCGCCTGACAAATACTCCACACATATGCACATTTGTGCATGTCTGTGCATGTGCAAAATGTTTTTTTAATGGAAAAAATATATATTTGTGCAATGAAATTTTTTCTGCGCATGCGCAGAACCGAAAAACAAGATGGCACTAGTGTAGGAGAACTGGTTCAGGGGCGTAGCAGGGTCTGAACCAATAGGAACCACCATTGCCTAACACTTTCATAATACAGATAAAAAGGAGGGCAGATTTGTTCCTAAAATAACACAAATCCAAAGGTGGGTAGGGAAATGTTAATAAAAGTCCAGATGACCGTTGCTATTATATAATGAAAGTTTCACCCCCTACTCAAGCAAGGCAGGACTTCAGTTGTGTGGCACCATTGTGACTTTTTTGACCTCCTTGCAGATGCCTCCGGAAGAGAAGGGCTTGAAACAAAAATTTCAGAAGCTTAACTTCATTTCGAATACTTTCGTTTATCATTTTGGAACTGGTTCCAAGAATTTTCATAGTCAAAATAGCTATAATTTCATTTTTACATGATACAAATGGGAAATAGAATTTACAACAAATTATTATTGAAACAAATCCTCAATTTCCTTTATTTAAAGATGAACCTATAGTGTGTCTTCAAAGCCTATTGACAATGCCTTTTTTTTTTTTTTTTTTTTTGCAGGGCTCTGAGGCAATCTATGAGGAACCTTTGGAGCATATCTTTAATGAGCTGCCTCAAGAAAATGAATTTCAGGAAGAAGAATAGGGAACCTGTATTCCTGCGTTCCCTCAGTGGTTGTCAGAATGACTCCAAACGTCATAATAAAATTTAAATTAGAGCATAAATCCACGGTGTCATTGTTCTGGGTTACATCAATATTTATTTTCAACAGCTTGGAGCAGTGATGGCTAACCTTTTTGTTGTTGGGTGCCAAAAATGCAAGGCTGCACACGCGATAGCATTCATGCGTGCCGGTACTCATAATGCAAAGTGTGCGCACATACGCATGCATGCACAATCCCCATGCGCCTCCAAGCTGAGCTTGGTATTTCCTCCAGGGGGCAGGGGGGCGTTTTCGCCCTCCCCAGGCTCCGGAGGCTTTCCTGAAGCCTGGGGAGGGCAAAAATGCCCCCCCGGCCCTCCAGAAGCTGAAAATCAGCTGGCCAGTGTGCGCATGCACACTGGAGCTGATGGCTCACATGCCACAGGTGGCACACATGCCATAGTTTCACCATCATGGGCTTGGAGTAATGACCCTGATTTCAAATCATAAAGTCAAACTTAGCAGGTTTCTTAATAAGCAAACTCTTATTACTAGCAATCTTGTTTCCTATTGAAATGCCTCTCTCTCTCTCTTTTAACAACTCCTGTAGTGATTGATTTGATTTGATTTTATTATATTTATATGCCGCCCTTTTCCCCCGAAGGGGACTCAGGGCGGCTCACAATTCAAATCAGGGAAGGGGGGTACAGACAAAAAAATAAAAATAAAAAACGAAACATAACAATGCATAATCTAAAACACACAACAGTCATACCATTCGAGACGGGGGCAACAGCTCTTTAGCCACAGGCCTGTCGGAACAGCCAGGTTTTAAGGGCTTTGTGGAAGGCCTGGAGGGTGGTGAGGGTTCGAATCTCCACGGGGAGTTCGTTCCAGAGGGTCGGAGCAGCCACAGAGAAGGCTCTCCTCCGGGTAGTCGCCAGTCGACACTGGCCGGCGGATGGAATTCGGAGGAGGCCTAATTTGTGGGATCTAATCGGTCTAGTGGAGGTGATTGGCAGCAGGCGGTCTCTCAAGTACCCAGGTCCAATACCATGAAGGGCTTTATAAGTGACGACTAGCGCCTTGAAGCGTATCCGAAGACCAATAGGCAGCCAGTGCAGCTCGCGGAGGATAGGTGTTACGTGGGTGAACCGAGGTGCACCCACGATCGCTCGCGCGGCTGCATTCTGGACAAGCTGAAGTCTCCGAATGCTCTTCAAGGGCTGCTTCATGTAGAGAACGTTGCAGTAGTCCAGTCTAGAGGACTTTATTTTACTGAGGGGGAAGGAAAAAGAAAGATTGATTAATTCATGGAGCACTAATATTTTACAAGAACATAGTTCAATCATTTTAATACAAGAAACAAAGGTATCAGATAGCAATGCCTCGTTATGTATTAATCACAAAATATATACATTCCAGCCAGTGGTGGGATTCAATTTTTTTTTACTGCTGGTTCTGTGGGCGTGGCTTGGTGGGCGTGGCAGGGGAAGGATACTGTAAAATTCCATCCCCACCTAATCAGCAGGGACTCGGGAGGCAGAGAATAGATTGGTGCAGGGCCAGTCAGAGGTGGGGTTTATGGAACTACTCAAAATTTCCGCCACCGGTTCTCCAGAACCGGTCAGAACCTGCTGAATACCACCTCTGATTCCAGCAGACTTTAGGTTAATAAAAACATCCCTGTGAGTAGGTTGGTATTCAGCACCAGTTTTATCTTGGATGGATGGATGGATGGATGGATGGATGGATGGATGGATGGATGGATGGATGGATGGATGGATGGATGGATAGGCAGGCAGGCAGGCAGGCAGGCAGGCAGAGACAGGCAGGCAGAGACAGGCAGACAGATATAGATGGGACAGATGGAAAATAGTTTGATATAGATGGTAGACAGACAGATGATAGATTGAGATAGATAGATAGATAGATAGATAGATAGATAGATAGATAGATAGATAGATAGATAGATAGATAGATATAGACAGACACACAGACAGGTGGAACATAGATTATAGATAGCTATAGAGCCCTATAGATATAGATATAAAATCTTTCTTCCCAAGGTCTAATCAGCAATAGCAATAGCAGTTAGACTTCTATACCGCTTCATAGGGCTTTCAGCCCTCTCTAAGCGGTTTACAGAGTCAGCATATCGCCCCCAACAATCCGGGTCCTCATTTCACCCACCTCGGGAGGATGGAAGGCTGAGTCAACCTTGAGCCAGTGAGATTTGAACCGCTGAACTGCAGATAACAGTCAGCTGAAGTGGCCTACAGTACTGCACCCTAACCACTGCACCACCTCGCTCTTAATCAGGGCAACCCTGCTTAGTATTTGGAGCACAGACAAGATCAGGCAAACACTTTGTTACACAAAAGAATACAGATAGTCCTCAATTTACATTTTTTTTGTTTCAAGGACTGTTAAAAAGGCACTGGAAAAAGTGACTCATGACCGTGTTTCACACTTACGACCCTTGCAGCATTCCCCGTCACATGATCGAAATTCATATGCTTGGCAACCCACTCATATTTATGACGGTTGCAGTGTCCCGGGGTCAATGCGATCCCCTTTTGTGACCTTCTGACAAGCAAAATCAATGGGAAATCCCAGATTCACCTATCAACCATATGGTTTACTAACTTAACACATGCAATGATCCACTTAACAACTGTGGCAAGAAAGGTCGTAACACGAGGCAAAACTCACTGACCAAAATTGTTTCACTTAGCAATATAAATGTTGGGCTCAATTGTGGTCATAACTCAAGGACTATCTTGCACTGTATCCAGATCATCAGCTTCTCCCTGATAATCCACTGGACCTTCCAATGTTTCCATATTCCATATTAAATTCTGATTCAGAATTTAGGGCTGAATCCTCCCCCCCCCCCGCCCCTCAATCCATCTCTATCTCTCCCTCCTCTCCCACCCTCTCTCTCTTTCTCCCTCCCTCCCCCTCTTTCTCTCCCTCCTTCTCCCCACTCTCTCCCACATTCCCTCCCTCCCCTCCCTTTTTCTCTTCTCAATCTCCCTCCCTCTCCCCTTCTCTTCTCCCTCTTCCTCCCCCTTTCTCTCTCCTTATCTCCTTCCTTCCCCGCTCTCCCTCCCTTTCTCCCTTCCTCTCCCTCCCTGTCCTTTCCCCCTCCCTCTCTCCTTCCCTCTTTCTCTCTCCCTCTCTACTTCTCTCTCCCTCCCTCCCCTTCTCTCTTTTTCCCTCCCTCTCTCTTTCCCTCTTCCTCCCCCACTCTTTCTCTTTCTCCATCCCTCTCCTTCCCTCTCCCTACCTCTCTCTTTCCCTCTCTCCTTCCCTCCCCCTCCCTCTACTTCCCTCTCCCCCTTTCTCTCCCCTTAGAAATCACTCCAAGGAAACTCGGGGGAGATTTTACTCCTGGGAAAATCGGCTCAGAGATATCCCACTTCCACCGCAAAGGATGCCCGCTGAGTTCGGGAGCTTCTCTCCCCTTCGCCTGTCCGAGGAGGCCGTTGGCTCCGCCAGCCTGGCTGCCGAGGCTCTGTGGGCGGGGATGGAGAGAAAAGGGGGCGACGGCGCTCACTTCCCGCCCCGTTTCCTCGGAGGGGCTGCGGGGAAGCTTCGGAGGCGGCGGGGCTTGCAAAGGGGACAATGGCGGGCGCGGGGGGCGGCGGCGGCGGGCGCGCTGGACTTTGTCCCCCGGGCGGCCTGGAGCAGCTGGAGCTGGGACAGCTGGGACCGCCTTCAGGCTCGCCTTCGCCGCCGCTTTCCTCTTGCTCGAGGCAGGCCTGGAGCCGGGACAACCCGGTCTTTGAGCCCGAGGAGGAAGACCCGCCTAGGGTGGCGACGGCGGTAGCCGGGCCGGTGCTGAGAATGGACGTGGAGTGGGGCCGGGGCGAAGCGGCCTCGCCGACACCCGGCGCTCGGAGCGGAGACGCCGCACAGGGAAGGCAACGGCGGCGCAGGCGGAGGGGCGATGAGGAGGAAGAGGAGGAGGAGGAAGGCGGAGGGAAGCGGGGCCGTCCCTTCCCCGCCGCCGCTGGAGACGCCCTGCCCGCGCGCTTCGCTCCCGAAGAGGGCGACGGCGAGGCCGCGGAGCCCCCGCCGCACCGCATCGCCTGGCCCAAAGGGCTGGCGAGCCGACTGCGAGGTGAGTGAGCGCCCGCCTGGCTCAGCCTCGCCTCCCCGCCTTCCGCGGCTTGCTTTCCCCCCTCCTGGAAGGAAGGGCAGCCCTTGGCGGATGCCTCTACCTGTCTCGCCACAGCCAACTCGCCCCGCCGGGACAATAGTTACTTAATATCGAAGAAATGGTAAAATAAAGTCGTTAAAGAAAGGATGCAGAAGGAAGGGTCAACATGAAGTGGGAATGACAAGAATAAAAATATTTCTACAATAGAATAGGGAAAGAATGAAATTAGGAAAGAATTACTAGAATAGAATAGAATAGAATTAGGAAAGAATTAGGAAAGAATTACTAAGAATAGAATAGGAGAAGAATGAAATTAGGAAAGAATTACTAAGAATAGGATAGAATAGGATAGAATATAAAAAGAATGAAATTAGGAAAGAATTACTAGAATAGAATAGGGGAAAGAATGGAATTAGGACAGAATTACTAAGAATAGAATAGAATAGAATTAGGAAAGAATTACTAAGAATAGAATAGGGGAAAGAATGGAATTAGGACAGAATTACTAAGAATAGAATAGAATAGAATAGAATTAGGAAAGAATTACTAAGAATAGAATAGGAGAATAATGAAATTAGGAAAGAATTACTAAGAATAGGATAGAATATAAAAAATAATGAAATTAGGAAAGAATTACTTAGAATAGAATAGAATTAGGAAAGAATTACTAAGAATAGAATAGGAGAAGAATGAAATTAGGAAAGAATTACTAAGAATAGGATAGAATAGGATAGAATATAAATAGAATGAAATTAGGAAAGAATTACTAAGAATAGAATAGAATAGAAAATAGAATAGGAAAAGAATGAAATTAGGAAAGAATTACTAGAATAGAATAGGAGAATAATGAAATTAGGAAAGAATTACTTAGAATGGGATAGAATAGGATAGAATATAAAAAGAATGAAATTAGGAAAGAATTACTAAGAATAGAATAGGGGAAAGAATGGAATTGGGAAAGAATTACTAAGAATAGAATAGAAAGAATAGAATAGGAAAAGAATGAAACTAGAATAGAATAGAATAGAATTCTTTATTGGCCAAATGTGATTGGACACACAATTTGTCTTTGGTGGATATGCTCTCAGTGCGCATAAAAGAAAAGATACATCATCACAAATCATAAGGTACAACCCTTAATGATAGTCATAGGGTACAAATAAGCAATCAAATCATATTAGGAAACTATAAATCGTAAGGATACAAGCAACAAAGTTACAGTCTTAAGTGGGAGGAGATGGGTGATAGGAACGATGAGAAGATTAATACTAATAGTGATGCAGCCTTAGGAAATAGTTTGACAGTGTTGGGGGAATTATTTGTTTAGCAGAGTGGTGTCGTTTGGGGAAAAACTGTCCTTGTGTCTAGTTGTTCTGGTGTGTAGTGCCCTATAACGTGATTTGGAGGGTAGAAGTTGAAACAATTTTATGTCCAGCATGTGAGAGGTCTGTAGATATTTTCCCAGCCCTCTTTTTGACTCGCACAGTGTACAGGTCCTCAATGGAAGGCAGGTTGCTAAGTAATTGTTTTTTCTGCAGTTCTAATTATCTTCTGAAGTCTCTGTCTGTCTGGTTGGGTTGCAGAACCAAACCAAACATTTATAGAGGTGCAGATGGCAGACTCAATAATTCCTCTGTAGAATTATTTTAAAGAATCAAATAAACTTGCCTGTGGTAAGTTTTCACACAGCAAATTGGCCGTGACAAATTGTCCCATGCGGAGTTGGCTCTGGCAGAAAGCGAGTTGGCTATAGCGAAGTGGTGGGTTGTCCCATTCTGTCTACATGTGGCTGTCAAGAGGACTGGGACCTGAAAGGGACAGAGTAAAGCTCAAAAAAAAAATGTAAAGCAGGATGGGAGACCATCAGGAGAGCCCAGGGTTGTAGATTAATTGGACTGAGAACTCCCTCCCCAAAAAAGGTTCCAGAAGACAATAGCCAGCAACTTCCATAATGTTTACCAAAACAATTGCACTGGTTCAAAAGGCATTGAATTGTAGTTATAAAGAGTGATGGGTTACAGTGTATTTTCGGTACATGGTTTTTTTTTAATTTATTAACTCGCAGGTTAATTATTGTTGTCTGAATTTTATTCTTTTGGTGGGTGACTCAACTTTTTCCAAATTGATATCCTTCAGATGGGTTTGATGTTGACTTTAAATTGCAGTCTGTGCAGGGATGGACTTCAAAAATTTCAGTAATGGGTTCTCTGCCCGGTTTCTGGGTGGGTGTGGCCATGGTGGGTGTGGCCTAGTCAGCGTCCTGCAGCAAGGCGGAGGGGGGGGTGTTCTTGCCTTTCCCAGGCTCCAGAGGCTTTCCTTGAGCCTCTGGGAGGGCGAAAACTGCTTCCCCCAGACTCTGGAAGCCGGAAATGGGCCCCAAACCTCTGGGAGGCACCTTTCCCCAATCCCCGAGCCTCTGTATCCAAAACAGGCTGCATGGAGACTCATGGGAAGGGAGGGGAGGGGTGAAGCGTGGTGGGCATGGGTAGCCAGGGGTGGGATTTGGAGATTCTCTGAATCAGTCATAATGTTAGCTACGGGTTCTCCCGAACCCGGGAGTCCCCGTAGCAGCCCACCCCTGAGTCTGTATTTGTTTTAATTGGAGAAAGAATAGTTGTGAATAAAAAGTTTGGGGCTTCCTTTATAGATCCAAACCAGTGGTGGGTTTCAAAAAATTTTGGAACCTCTTCTGTAGGTGTGGCCTCCTTTCCGGGTCCACTGGTGGAACCTCTTCTAACCAGTTTGGTAGATTTGATGAACCGGTTCTACTGAACTGGTGCAAACTGGTAGGAACCCACCTCTGATCCAAACATAATGTTCCTACATGTTCTCTAAGAGCCAAGGTGGCGCAGTGGTTAAATGCAGCACTGCAGGCTACTGCTAGATCAGCAGGTCAGCGGTTCAAATCTCACCGGCTCAGGGTTGACTCAGCCTTCCATCCTTCCGAGGTGGGTAAAATGAGGACCCAGATTGTTGGGGGCAATATGCTGACTCTCTGTAAACCGCTTAGAGAGGCCTGAAAGGCCTATGAAGCGGTATATAAGTCTACTGCTATTGCTATTGCTATTTTGGACTTAAGACCATCTGGATAGTCTCATGACAAAATTTAGTATCTTTAGACAGTGGTGGGATTCAGCCAGTTCGCACCACTTCGGGAGAACCAGTTATCAAGTTTCTGAGCAGTTTGATGAAATGATTGTTGGAAGAAATCATTAGGGCAGAGAACCGGTTGTTAAATAGCCTTTGACTGGGTGAAATGGTCTATCATAAAACAAAACTTTTTCAACCAAAATACCGTTAATGGGCTAGTGGACAGAACACATCCAAAATCTGGAACCCATGACTCCTGTGGAATTGAGATTTGGCAAATTTTATAAAGCACTGTATGACGTTAACATTGTTACCAAGCTTTTGTGATATAATACAAAATGTTATAAAACATTTCCTCTGGTCAACTGCTGATGTTCAACAATAACACATTTACAGAGTAATGTGGGTTACTTTCAAGGCATAGTCATCTCTGAATATCTATTTGAATTTTTAAGAACAGATAGTCCTCGATTCACACCAGTTCGTTTAGAGACGTGGCTCACAACCATTTTTCACACTTATGACCGCTGCAACATTCTGGTGGTCACATGATCAGAATTCAGATGCTTGGTAACTGACTGATATTTGCAGTATCCTGGGATCATGTGGATCAGCTTTTGTGGCCTGACAAGCAAAGTCGATGAGGAAACCAGATTCATTTAACAACCATGTTGCTAACTTAACATCTGCAGTGGTTCAGTTAACCACTGTGGCAAGAAAGGTTGCAAAATGGGGCAAAATGCACGTAATGTCTCACTTAGCAACATAAATTATGCACTCAATTGTCGTACGTTGAGGACCACCCATACCTTGGAAGTTCTGCCATTGTTGAAAGCACTGAGAAATCTGGTAAGGAAATATCTCTGAAACGGCCACCCAAGGAGTCACTGATTGTCTAGTTTTAACTATTACAATTAAAATATTCCTGAATACTAACCTTCCCTATCTATCTAAATTTAAAAGACATCAATGGAACCTAGCAGTTTTTATAAAAAAAATAAAGTAGGTTATGCAAGTCTACTTAGTTATAACGTGGAACTGGACATATGTATTTGAAGAGCAATACACTGTCACTATTTTAAACTCTCTCTGTGTGTTTGAAAACTTCTTTTTCTGAAATCACATGATTTTTCTTCTGACTTATTACTGTGCTGCAGATGTAGGTATTCAGACAATATTACATAATTTGCCAACTTCCCTGCAATTTATTCGCATGCTTTGAGGCCTATCCCCGTTTTCTCCCAAAGAAAATACAAACATATCTCGACAACATCTTTCTGCTTATCTCTTTGACATTCTTTTATCTTGTCTCTGGGCCACGGGTGTCAAACTCACTGTGTCACATTGCCGTCATGTGATGTTTCGCGATGTTTTTCCCAATCGCGGCACTGGGGTAGGCGTCGCCGGCACGGGACGCATCCGGCCCACGGGCCACCAGTTTGACATCCCTGCTGTAGGCCCTGAGCAAGGCAAGCTGAGATGGTCTCCAGCTGTAGGAGCAAAAATGTTTTAAAATGTAAAGTCTTAAGGAAAAACTTTAGGTTTTTGTAACTGTCCTAGAAAAATATGAAGCCTTTACTTTGGGCATCACACAAGATTCATAAACTGCTTTATTTTTTAAGCCTGTCTCAGACCTGTGCTTATTTTTTCCAGAAATAAAATACTTTTTTGCCAAGCGTTGCAAACTCCAATCCACTCGGAGTGTATTTCAAACTTTCTGTTGCTCGGCCAACCAGCCTTTGCTCATTTGTTCCAGTTCAGGATAACCATCTAGCTAGCTGCGAATTCCAGAAGAGTAGCCATATGAATCCGTAGAAGTAAAAAAATACAAACGTAATTGCAGCTAATTTCAGTTTGTACTGTAAAGCAGGGGTTTTTTTTGTATCCCACTCCTTTTCACGTAATATTATTTGTTTGCAACTTATTTATATGCAGGATAATTCACATAAGACAGAAAGTCTTGCTATAAGAAGCATATATTTTAAAAGTTAATTTAAAAAAACCCACAAGTGATAATTATTTGAGAAGGATGTTAACAGCTAAAAAGAGCTAAACTATATTTGCAAACTTACTTATTGCATAATATAACTTAAGTTATACCCTTTTTCTTGCATTGCAATTCCTTTTGTGGATAGCTCATGCTGCTATTTTTAGTAACATGCCTTTGGTATGACGAAAGGAGCACATTTTGTACAACTACTGTTTTGATCTACAAAACTGATTTGGTGCATTGCTTTTGGCAACATTTATCATTCAGATGTGGGAAGCCATGCTCCCCCTCCTAGGAGAATGAAATATTTTGAGGAATATTTAAAAAGGCAGAATATTATATTTTCCTAAATGGGAAAGGGAGGAACATGTTTTTTTAGAGGCAGGAAGCAAACTCAGTCTTTCTTAATAGCATCACCCCTGGTATATATTTTGCACGAGTCTATTCAGAAATCAGCACTAGTCTCCCTGCCCTCCAAGCAGAAACTGAGGAGGCAGCTTTTAGAAATGCAGATTTGGTAATCCATTCAAGACAGGATATTTTGAAACAAAGGCAGATTGGTAGGATTTGAAGCAGCCCCCTTCTCAAGATCGAACACAAGCGAAAGTCATTAGTGTTGAGGACTCAGAAAGTCCTCGACTTTACGACGTAGCGGCTAGCAACTAGCCAAGCCAAGCCCTGATTGGCTAAGGCGCGGGTTGGCTAAGCGCAGGCCGCTAAGGGCGCGCTTATTGGCTTTCCCTGCTTGACAGCTCCATATAAATAGCTGTCAAGCAGGGAAGATGCTGAATCGCCTGTAAATAGTTCTGACCTGTTAATAAACACTTCTCCATTCCTCCAGTTCTGGCTCCTGCCTCGTCCTTCCCACCGATCCTCTAAAATTAGGCACAATAGGAATTGTCCATCTCTCTTTCAGAACACAAGACCCTTCATTGCATAACTCCCAGAGCCGTCCAAAGTCAACCAAATTAGTTCAGACAAACACCTAGGATTTGCATTTCCTTTTTGCCTATAGAGCCAGCTATGACCCCTACATAACCCCTACATGACCACATAGGAATCTGGCAGCAGCCAATAGAATATTAAAGGACATGTTCTTGCACAGGAACAGGAAGCTCAAATACAAAGCCCAAAGAAGTTATAACCTCCCCCACTCTCAACTCCATTTTGTCAGCTGCCCAGAATCACACATAGTTGTTGGTTCTGCTTCATCAATAAACCATCTTTTCAATCAGCCTCCATGTTGTTTCCAGCTTCTTTCTCCCAGTTTGGAACTGAACCAGATGGATATTTTTTTCCAACCCTTATTTTATAGTCCACTGTTATAGAGAAGGGATTGGTCTTCATTGTCGGTCTAATTCAAAAGTAATACCGTTTAGCATAGCTTGCTTTTTAAAAAGTGGGAAATATGTAGAGTACTTTCATTTGCACTATGATTTGCACTGTTCAGATAACTAAGAGAAATCTCTGAGTTTTAAGATTAGAGATTGTCAATCTGATATTGCAATCCTTCACCATTAGCCAGAACTGGTAGAAATTGAGAGCAAATAAAATCTTCACTGTCCTATTTTTTTTCCCAATTGTTCAAGTGGAAGGTAATGGGTACTAAATAATCTGCAAATTTCTACAAAACTTTCTGTCAATTTATCTTTTGCAAGGATCCCTATTTCTCTGACAAGTGGGATACACAACAGCATGCAAATACATTTTACAAGTTCGAATATGTAATTATGTACACGTGTGTATATGTACGCAGTAACAATTTCTTGCCTCCTTCATCCTGATATCATTTGAAAGAGGACTGCCATTTTAATCAGCTTTTTAATGAATTGACGGAGAAGAGCCAAACTTCTGTGGACTTTCAATCGTGTAGAATTTTATAGTTCTTTTTGTTACTTTGCTGCTGTTACATACATTTTGAGCCTTCTGGTCTGGCTGGCTTTCGAAAGAGTCTAAGTAGCTCTTTTGGCCTATTTGGGATGTTTAAAACCTTTAAATCCTTTTTGATGATTTCTTATGTTGTAGAAGAACCTTTGCAATAAACTGCATTTTTGGAGTAATGTTTTTTAAAACATCAATCTAGCAATGTTTGTAAATAGTGCATCAGCATTGCAATGTATTTATATGCTGTTGCCATTGGTATCACTGTTACTGTGTTGGACTTGAGAGAAAAGTTGTTAACTGCTAATAAGACAGAGATAAACTTACTTCCTTACCTAGAGTCATATGCTATTCCACTAAATTTTGTATATTTGTTTTTCAGATACTTTTTTGCCTACAAAAGCTATTTCCATATCTTCTAGTAAAAACTGCACAAGGTGCATTTTGCTGGCCAAGTTTCGCCATTCTAACTTGGTTATTCTTATCAGCAGTTACTGTTCTTCAGCTTGATCGATCTTGGTAGTACTTAGAACTGCAGTCAGTGGTGGTATTCAGCCGGTTTGGACTTCCCCAGCTCTATGCCACCCTATTTAGCCATAATTTCTAAGCTGCGCACATGCGTGCAAGCCATGCGTGAGGGCAAAGCACATGCATGGAAGGCCATACGCATGCATGCAAGCTGCACATGCTCATGAAGCAAGTGTGTGCATGCTCACAGTTTTCGTGCGCGGCCAACCACTAGTAAAATTATATGAAACCGGCCTCTGACTGCAGTGATGTAATATCGATGCAAATGATATCCAGACTTATAACCACATTTCAGCCCAAAAGTGCCATTGCTAAGCAAGATAGTTGTTACCTGAATTCTTCCCTATTTTACAACCTTTCTTGCCACAGTTGTTAAGTGAATCCTGCAGTTGTTAAGTTAATAACATGGTTGTTAAACGAATCTGGCTTCCCCATTGATTTTGCTTGACAGAAGGTCGCACAAGGGGATCCCATGAACCTGGGATACTTCAACCATCATAAATATGAACCAGTTGCCAAGTGTCCGAATTTTGGTCACGTGGCCACAAGGATGTGGCTGCAATGATTGTAAATATGAAAAGTCATCATAAGTCTTTTTTTTTTAGTGCCGCTGTATCTTTAAACATTCACTAAACAAATGTTTGTAAGTTGAGGACTACCTGAAATCGGTTATCACGTGTTAGGTGGCAATCTTTCTTCCCTGTCTAGTTCTTTTCCTTGTTGTTCTGGTTAGCAGATATAACTTATTGAAATAATATAAAGTAAGTCTTGTATTAATATTGTAAGGCTGAAATTAATGTCCAAGCTTATACATCAGACTAAACAACAGCAAACCATGACTAGCTTATACAGATGCCTTTAATATATCAATACATCATGTTTCTTATGGATTCCTGGTTATTCTTTTTAAAGGTCTGTGGGGTACTCGGCTCATGGAAGAAACTACAACTCGAGAGAGATACTTGAAAAGTGTTTTGCGTGAGCTGATAACATATTTGATTTTTCTTGTGGTCCTATCAATCTGTAAGTAGTCGTTGCTGATATTTTAATGGTGAACATATATTTAATATATAATGAAATAGAGTTCCGAAAGATTTCTTCATTCAAGACCATAATTATTGCTAATCCAGTCAAATTTGATGTTCTGAAAACTGCTAATTCTTAGTGCTTAGATTTGGCCCGCGGGGCCTCCCAGGAAAAAGTGAAGGAACAGCCCATGGTGCCTCTTCCAGTGAAAATGGAGATTGAGGAGGACTGCAGGAGGCTGTTGCGGCTGAAAACGAGACACAGGGGCCACACAAGCTCCATTTTCACTGACAGAGGGCTGCAGGAGGCCATCGCATCCAAAAACAGAGCTCTGGAGCCCGTTTTCTCTGGCAGAGTGCTCGGGCCACCACAGGCGCCTCCAACACGAGTGAATACAAGCTGGCCACATCAACCCTGGCCATGCCCCCAGCCCCCCCCCAGGTCAAACACAACCCATGTGTGGCCCTCAATGAAATTGAGTTTGACACCCCTGTCTTTCGTTTAACCAGAATGGTCAATTTCACCATTTCTGCCAGCTCCACGCAATTCAAAAGCATGATGAGATACATGTATTGATGATCTTAAAAGAGCTATTCTCTCTTTAACTATGGGATATTTTTTGTCCCTTTGAGTCAATATTGACTCTTGACAATTACATGTACAAATCCTTGGTAATGTTTTTAAAACTAATGTTCCATTTCATTCTTCCTAGGGCTGACAGGGAATAACTGATCCAAAATCCCCCAGCAAACCTGGTGCCTAAGGCAGGGTTAGAACTCACAGTCTTTTGATGTCTAGCTTGGTGGTTTTAACAAGCAGAACAAACTGATTCTTAGAACATGTTTAGGGATACATAAAATATTGAAAGAGCTCTGCTTTTGTCTGCAATGCAGTCTCCTGCAGTGTTTTGTTTCTGCTAGAGAATATAATTGGGCAGGCGATTAACCGAATGTAGCTACAGTTAAGTGCTTTAGTAAGTAACCAACCTTACTGCAGATGCTTTTCTGGATACCAAAACAAATAAATTAAAAAAGCATGTATCTTTTTTATGTTTTTCCTTTTTCCCTTTTTCAAATATTGAATATAAACAAATAGGTTTAATATTAGAAACTAGCCCATGTCCTAATGATTGGATAAGAGGACTGCCTTCAATGTACATTTTCTTCAGAAACTTAATCTGGATCATTTCAGTTTCAATCCAATTTTATTACGTCATTTAGCCAGCAATTAAAACAAAGTAAAAGAAAGAAGAAAATAAACAACCGAGACACATATACATCAATCTGTCTTACCATTTTAGACAGCTACAGGTTTCCCATTTTCCTGGCTACTTTGAACACAAAATAAGAAGGATCTGATAAAAAGAATGCAAAAAAACCCCACCCTGTATTTTTCCGTGACCCGTCAAAAGCGCGGACGGCAAAAGCGCGATCGACAAAATCGCGCCTTTGACGTCATCACAGCGCGACGAAAAAGATCGAAAAATTCAAATAAAAATTAATAAAAATTAAATTAAAGCAAGCCGGTTCACATAAAGGTAAGGGTTAGGTTTAGGGTTAGGGTTAGGTTAAGGGTTAGGGTTAGCTTTAGAGCGTTAGCGTTAGCGTTAGGGTTAGGTTAAGGGTTAGCGTTAGGTTTTTCGTTACTTTAACGGTTAGGTTTAGGGTTAGGTTAAGGGTTAGGGTTAGGGTTAGGGTTAGGGTTAGGTTTGGGGGGCTTAGGGTAAGGTTTTCGCTTTATTTTTACATTTTTCGAACTTTTTCGTCGCACTGTGATGACGTCACAGCGCGCTTTTGTCGAGCGCGATTTTGTCCTACGCGCTTTTGTGGTGGAACCTATTTTTCAACTGACATTGGGAAAATTCATATATAATACGTGGAGGGAAACCTACTTCTCATCCATTTAGCATTAAACATAGACAATCTAGCACCTAGGTTCATTCATCCTAAAGAGCTCCATGTGAGATAATTCTTGATAATATCGTAGAGAAGAAAATATTACTTTACACTTTCCTGTTATGGAGGAAGATGATGATGAATAAATTTATGTCTGAAATACTTATTATTTCCAAATTCCTCTTTACAGTATCTTACGGAATGGTGAACTCTAACATTTACTACTACACAAGAGTAATGTCCCAGCTCTTTCTTGACACACCAGTATCAAAGATGGAGAAGACCAATTTCAGATCATTGTCCACAATGGGAGATTTCTGGAAGGTACTAGTTGAAATGTGATTCTTGAGATCTTTGAGCTATATGCACATTAATGCGCCAAGGTGGCGCAGTGGTTAAATGCAGCACTGCAGGCTACTGCTAGATCAACAGGTCAGCGGTTCAAATCTCACCGGCTCAGGGTTGACTCAGCCTTCCATCCTTCCGAGGTGGGTAAAATGAGGACCCAGATTGTTGGGGGCAATATGCTGACTCTCTGTAAACCGCTTAGAGAGGCCTGAAAGGCCTATGAAGCGGTATATAAGTCTACTGCTATTGCTACTGCTATTACCAAGAAAAAAAACCTTTTCTAAGTAGTTACACGTAGATTTGCTTTGTGAACAGTTGTATGGATAGATATGACCTGATTCATGGTATAACAAAAAACGGTTCAACTTCTACTTGTGCACAATAGTAGCGAAAAGAATTTAGGCAAACAGTTAGGGATCATCTATGTTTTAATTTTAATAAATGTTTGATGTTTTTTTAACATTGCTATATTATGAACAGGAGAAATTAATTGCTAGTATATTAAATAGCTAAATAGTCTTTTCAGTTAACACTATCCTATGATTTGACATAAGCAGAGCATCAATGAGTGTCTGTATGTTGTGCTTGTGTAGATAGATAGATAGATAGATAGATAGATAGATAGATAGATAGATAGATAGATAGATAGATAGATGGATGATGGATGGACGGAGAGATTTTCATTCTCCATAAATATATGGTAAAGGTAAAGGTAAAGGTTCCTCTCGTACATATGTGCTAGTTGTTCCCAACTATAGGTGCTCTTCTCTGTTTCAAAGCCAAAGAGCCAGCACTGTCCGAAGACGTCTCTGTGGTCATGTGGCCAGCATGATTAAACGCTGAAGGTCCACAGAATGTTGTTATCTTCCCACCAAAGGTGGCTCCTACTTGCATTTTTCTACTTTTTACATGCTTTCAAACTGCTACATTGGCAGAAGCTGGGACAAGTAACGGGAGCTCACTCCATTACGCAGCGCTAGGGATTCGAACCGCTGAACTGCCAACTTTTCTGATCGACAAGCTAAGCGTCTTAGCCACTGAGCCAGCACGTCACACATGAGAGAGAGAGAGAGAGAGAGAGAGAGAGAGAGAGAGAGAGAGAGAGAGAGAGATTTTCATTCTCCATAAATATATATGATAAAAGTGATATGTAATTATTAAACGGCCAAGTGGCAAGGAATGGTAAATGAGGAGACAGTGATCCTCAAGGCAATTTATAAGCTTTACAATGAATTTAAAACAATCCCTTTTTAAAATATATATATTTTTTAATGGCAGGCATTCAGTAGAGTCCAGCAAGTCATATCGGAGTCACTGCATTGCTGATCCTCAGTCAAAAACATTTTGCTTAATCTTTCAGTTCACTGAAGGCCCGTTGTTGGATGGACTGTACTGGGAGATGTGGTACAACAATAAAACAGTAGCAGAAAACAGAAGTTTCATCTACCACGAGAATCTGCTTTTAGGAGTGCCTCGTATCCGGCAGCTGAAAGTGAGGAATGCCTCATGTTCCATACCTGAAGATTTAAAAGATGAAATAAAAGACTGTTATGATGTTTATTCAGTGACTAATGAGGACACTGCTCCATTTGGGCTCCGGAATGGCACAGCGTATGTATTTCTTTACGTTCATACAGACCAGGCTTGGGTAACTATGGCGACTGTACAACCTGTGGACTTCAATCCCCAGAATTCCTGAGCTAGCCATGCCCTCGTATACATATATGTCTTCATCTCTTTTAAGTAACGAGGCTAGAGTCGTTGTTGCAACAGTAACGGTTTCTAACAGGTCTAGCTACAGAGAGGATTCAGAATGCGGATAGCTCCTGACCAACTGACAGCTCTTTATATACCCAAGCTGTCAGTTGGCCAGCCAATGGGTGATCGGCTGGTCTCCCGCCAGCCGGCGGGTGCGCCGCAGCCAATCAGGTAACGGCTGCTCCGGCCCCGCCCGTCGGCTGGCACAGGAGGACGCAACAATCTCATATATATTTAACCAGAATTTAAAGATTCTAAAGTGGGGGTGTCAAGCTCGATTTCATTGAGGGACACATCAGGGTTGTGTTTGACTTTGGGGGGGGGGCAGCGTGGGTGTGGCCAGCTCAACGTGACTCGTGTCGGGGGTGCCTGTGGTGGCCTGAGTGCTCTGCCAGTGAAAGCTGGCTCCTAAGCTCCATTTTTGGCTGCTACGGCCCTGCAATCCTTTGCCAGCAAAAACGGAGCTCGGGAGCCCATTTTTACTGGCAGAGTCACTGCAGGCTGGTCCTTTGCTTTTTGCTGTGTCCTTTGCACACACACACACACCCAGACTGGATATGGGCCCGGGGCCTTGAGTTTGACACCCCTGTTCTAAGGCCTTTAAACAACACAGTTCCATAAATTCAGATAACAACTTCATTTATTTTTGTTAGCGTATTTATTCATTCATTCATTTCTTCTTCTTAAATTCTGGAGCCCAAAGCTTACCAGATGCAACTTTTATTGATCAAGAGTTAGTCATGCTTTTCAATAAGATAGAAGAGGTGTAGAGTACATTATTGGCCCTTAGGTTACCCATACTATAGGTATGCTTTACCAATAGGATAGTACTCCATTTTTGAGAGCATCTAGCTAAGATTCTGTGCAGTTTGGAAAAACCCCAAATCCCACTCCTGGCTGGCCTCACCCACCTCACCCCTCCCAGGAGTCCCCACGCGGCCCGTTAGATACAGGTAAGTGCAGGGCGTGTGTGGAGGCTTGGGGAAGGCGAAAAACTGGCCTACCAGAAGTTCAAGAAGTCCAGAAATGGGCCCTGGTGCCTGGGGAGGCAGTTTTTGCCCTCCTGGAGGCTCAAGGAAAACCTCTAGAGCCCAGGGAGGGCAAAAACCCACCCCGGGCCGTGGTGCAGGAGGCCGACTAGGCCATACCCACCCAGCCACCGGACAGAGAACGCCTTGCTAAAATTTTTGAAACCCACCCCTGGAGTTACAGTTCCAGTACCTTATTTTTCGGAGTATAAGACGCACTGGATTATAAGACGCACCAAGGTTTTGAAGAGGCAAATTTTTTCAAAAAAAGTTGTTGCCCTCTGTAAACCTCCCAAAAACGGCCCACTTTTCATGAAAATGGGCCCGTTGGGTTTTTGTTTTTTTTAAGGGCATGAATAGCCTTCAGGAGGCTTGTAGAGTGCTCCTGGTAGGGCAAAAATGAGCAAAAAGGGACTATTTTCCCCCCCAAAATGACATGGATAGCCTTTAGGAGGCTTATAGAGTGCTCCTAGGGGCTGGGAGGGTCAAAATTGAGCAAAAATGGCCCGTTTTTCACTTATTTCTGCTCTCCCCAACCCACAGGAGCTCTCTGAAAGCCTCCTAAAAGCTCTGCACGACCATTTTGGTGAAGGGGGCAGGGTTTCAAGAGGCAAAAAAAATGCTGTATTCAGTGTATAAGACACACCTAGATTTTCAGCCTCTTTTTTGAGGGAAAAAGAGTCTTATACTCCGAAAAATATGGTAATTCTCATGATTCTAATGTGTTTCAGTTGGACGTACACCGGTGAAAAAGACTTGAATGGAAGCAGCCACTGGGGGTTGATTGCCACGTACAGTGGGTCTGGCTATTACCAGGACCTCTCGAAAAGCAGAGAAGAGACCTCGGCCTTGATTGCTGTCCTTAAGAACAACTTGTGGCTTGACAGAGGCACACGGGCAGTGTTTATCGACTTTTCAGTCTACAATGCAAATATCAATGTCTTCTGCATTGTCAGGTAAGCCTTGGAATGTTTGACTGTTAACTGACCATTAACTCTTGATTTGTGAAGCCACAATCTGGTGCATGTAGATGTCATCTCTGTTGTACTCAACAGGAAGGCCACACTACCCATAATGTGTTTTTCCTTCATGAGGCTATAATTAACATTGCGGATTTGGGATATTTTTAATAAGAATAATTAGCAGGCAGGTAAAAGGTAAAAGGTTAATTACAGGCAGTCCTTGACTTACAACGGTTCATTTAGCAACTGTTCAAAATGACAGTGGCACTGAAAAAAGGGACTTATGACCGGTTTTCACACTTATGACCATCGCAGCATCCCCATGGTCACGTGATTCACATTCGGATGTTTGACAACTGACTCGCATTTATGACGATTTATCCCTGGCATGTGATCAGAACTTCGGCACTTGACAGCTGGCATGTACTTCTAATGGTTGCAAGAGCCGAGGTGGCGCAGTGGTTAAATGCAGCACTGCAGGCTACTTCAGCTGACTGCAGTTCAGCAGTTTGGCTGTTCAAATCCCACCAGGCTCAAGGTTGACTCAGCCTTCCATCCTTCCGAGGTGGGTAAAATGAGGACCCAGATTGTTGTTGGGGGCAATATGCTGACTCTGTAAACCGCTTAGAGAGGGCTGAAAGCCCTATGAAGCGGTATATAAGCCTAACTATTGCTATTGCTATTGCTATTGAACATCCTGAAGATAGATGATGATAGATAGATAGATAGATAGATAGATAGATAGATAGATAGATAGATGATGGATGGATAGATTGATAGATGATAGATAGATAGATAGATAGATAGATAGATAGATAGATAGATAGATGATAGATAGGGAGGGAGGGAGGGAGGGATAGATAGATAGATAGATAGATAGATAGATAGATAGATAGATAGATGATGGATGGATAGATTGATAGATGATAGATAGATAGAGAGAGAGAGAGAGAGAGAGGGAGGGAGGGAGGGATAGATAGATAGATAGATAGATAGATGATAGATAGATACATACATACATACATACATACATACATACATACATACATACATACATATATATATATATATATATATATATATATATATATATATATATATAGAGAGAGAGAGAGAGAGAGAGAGAGAGAGAGTTATAGATATATAGAAATAGATAGATAGATAGATAGATAGATAGATAGATAGATAGATAGATAGATAGATAGATAGATAGATAGATAGATAGATAGATGGATGATGGATGGATGGATAGATGATGGATGGATGGATGGACAGAAAGACAAATTGATAGATGATAGATAGGTAGATGATAGATAGATTGATTGATTGATTGATTACATACATTTCTTTTTCTTTTGGGAGTGGGGGAATCCCTTCAAGTGAGGCTTGACTCCTTAGCAACTACATGAACAAGTCTTCCTGGCACCAGTTTTGGAAATGGTTTGTCACTGCCTTCTTCCTAGGGCTGAGACAAAGAGACTGGCCCAAGATCACCCAACTGGCTTCGTGCTTAACGCAGTCTCCCAGTTTTTAGTCTGGAGCCTTAACCACCAAACCAAAGTGTCATTAAATAAATACCCTATATTTGAAATATAGGTTAGTGGGCATAAGTTAATACTTGCAAATGATAAAAAAAAGAATATTTTCTGGGACGTTAAAAATAATTTAAGTTAAAATGTTTTAATAAAATAGTTAAAGCATGGGATTTCAATAGGTATGTTTACTTATAACTTTGACATCATAATTGCCCACCCTTGGGTTAAATAAAGATCTTTAATATCAGCTGAGCAACAAAAGAATAATCCATGACAAAATAACTTTTATTTTTAAATACAGGTTATTGGTGGAATTCCCACCCACTGGAGGCCTCCTGACATCCTGGCAATTCCAGCCTGTGAAGTTAATCCACTACATTTCCACTTTCGACTTCTTCTTGGCTGCTTGTGAAATTGTGTTTTGCCTCTTTGTTATTTATTATGTGGTGGAAGAAATCCTGGAAATTCACATTCACCGGTTGTTCTATTTTAGGAATCTTTGGAACTGTCTCGATGTTCTCATTATCACAGTAAGTAAACCCATTTCAATACTGACCAGTTTGAAATATTCCTGAAACTTTGTAGGGAATTGCCAACTCTCAAGTCTCTGACCAGCAAAGAAATGCCTCATTGTTTGTCCTTTCTACACCATAACTGTTAGAGATGCCTTCTTTCTTGATGCTGCTAGGAAAAAAAGTTATATATATAAAAATGGCTGTGTGTGTGTCCGTGTTCCAACAAAACTCTGGAACGCCTCGAGCAATTTCAACCAAACTTGGTACACAGATGACTTACCCACTGGAAACAAATACTGTGGGGGTAAGACACCCCTAAAACCCCTCTCTATGTGTGTGTTCTGTTAAGATACAGCCTGTTGTGCCTTAAAATTGCTTCTACTGTACTGCTGTAAAATGGCTTCTACTGTACAGTGCAGTGGAGTTGCCATGGTAACGGCTTCACAGTACTCCACAAGGAGGCTCCCTCTGATAAGGGAGAAAATCCAGCATTAGAAATTACGTTTGGTCTGGACATTTCCCCCCTATAAATAATTACCCGGACAATCAGCTAGATGGAAATAACTAGTAATAACCGTCCCATGTTTGATGAATTAGTAACCATAGCTACTAGAACAGGAAGCCAGATGCTTATACTACAAAGCACTCTATACTGTATTTATCTACATTATTTATGTAGCTGCCCATTTGACTTTTCTGTTATGCTAGGAGGCTTATAATAAACAGATAAAAACACTTAAAACAAAAATATCTATGGAGTTTCTTAGTCATCCAGGTCATGGTTGTGCCAAAGGTGCTTTTTCAAAAGCCAATTGGACTTTCTGGTTTTTCTTTCAAAACGTTTCATTTCACATCTAAAAAGCTTCTTCAGCACCTTTGAGACTTAAAACAAAAACAAAAATGAATAGACGGGCATATTCTTAATCCATCATATATACAATCAGGAGATGGTTCTCTTAGATGGGGCTAGGTTTGAGAATAAAGCCAGGTTTTCAAGACATTATAAAAGGACCAGAAGGATGGGCCATAAATTTCAGAGTGGTATTCAACTCTTTTTCAATCAGTTTTCAATGCCATTTCCTCAATTCTCTAGATATCTATTTATGGTATTAAAGATACCTAAAATGTTTTTTTCTAGTAGTACCATGTGTTAACTAGAAGTTAAAAGGACAGTTGTCTATACTGACAGGATTACAATATTATGCAGGAGCGGTAAAGTTAGTCCACTAAACTTTGTGTATGGGGTTTTCCCCCCTGTTTTTCTATTCCCAGCTATCATTGGCAGCTATTGGATTGAATATCTATCAAATATATACTGTGGATAAGCTACTGAAGAAACTGCTAGAAGGTCAAAATAGCTTCCCCAATTTTGAACCTTTAGCATACTGGCAAACCCAGTTCAACAATGTTGCAGCTGTTACCATGTTTTTCGTCTGGATAAAGGTAACTCAATTTTTACGGAGATAATTCAAGTAAATTAGGACACTTTATAAGAACATTGTTGTTGTTGTTTTTTGAAAAATGGAATATTTATAATTTGAGAGTGGAGAAAACCAGTTTGCATTCAAGATCTGTCTCTTTTGCTCTTTTAATTGTGTATCTACTCTAAAAGTCAGGAACACAGAACATTTTAAAAGTTCCCAATGTAGATAAAATCCTTGCAGTTAAGGGTTTTTTTTTAATTGCTTTCTGGCATGACATATAAAATTATTTTAAAAGCTAATGAGCTTTTTCTAAAAAGGAGCAGAAAGTCCAATCCAATTTAGTTTTTGCTATAGTTACAGGAGTAATAATACAATTTAGTAATTAAGTGTATGGCAATTCATGCTATTTACTTTGTATTTATTTTTGAGTTGTCAAAAAACAATCTTTGGAATAGTCCTTGACATAAAGTTTCTTAATATTTAAGATATTATTTCCATATGACTTGTAATATATGAGAGAGCCGAGGTGGCATGGTGGTTAGAGTGCAGTACTGCAGGCTACTTCAGTTGACTGCTAGCTGCAGTTCGGCAGTTCAAATCTAACCAGGGTCAAGGTTGACTCAGCTTTCCATCCTTCCAAGGTAGGTAAAATGAGGATCCAGATTGCTGGGATAATATGTTGACTCTGTAAGAGAGGGTTGTAAAGTACTATGAAGTGGTATAAGACTTATATAAGTCTGTCTATTGCTATTGCTAATTGGTTTGGAATTCGTTCGCTGCAATTCTTTCTAGTTGGTACCCCAGTTCTTTCTGCTACTGTTTGCTCTTTGTTTTAAACCATTTTCTTTTCTTCGTCAGCTTTTCAAATTTATCAGCTTCAACCGAACCATGAATCAATTGTCAACAACCATGTCGAGATGTGCCAAAGATGTTCTCGGCTTTGCAATTATGTTTTTCATCATCTTCTTAGCTTATGCTCAACTAGCTTATCTTGTCTTTGGGACCCAAGTTAACGATTTCAGTACTCTCCAGGATAGCGTGTAAGTACAATGAACTTCTTTGTTTGTTTGTATATTATAATTTAGATTTCTAAAGCTGCCCAACTCAACAGTTATGGTTGATGAATAAATTCAAAACACAATCATAATTCATTCAACTGGAGAAAGTAAGAACATGCAGGTACCCCTCGACTTGCAAAAGTTCATTTAGTGACTGTTTGAAGTTATAACAGCATTGGAAAAAGTGGTCTATGACTGTTTTTCACACTTAACAACCGTTGCAGCATCTCCATGGCCACATGATGCTTGGCATCTGGCTCGTATTTATGACGGTTGCATTGTCCCAGGGTCATAGGATCGCTTTTTGCAAATCTTCTGATCAGCAAAGTCAATGGGGAAGCCTGATTCACTTAACAACTGTGTTGCTAATGTAATAACTGCAGTGGTTCACTTAACAACTGTGGCAAGTAAAAGGGGGCAGAATTTGTGGTAACAACTGCCTCGCTCAGCAACGGGAATTTTGGGCTCAGTTGTGTAAGTCCTGGACTACCTGTGATACACTACGTATATGCGCCCCAGAAGGCAGACACAGTGACAGAAAAATCATCCTTCCTCGGCTCCATCACAAGGTATTAGTTAATAGATGGGACATAAGGGATGCCCACTCTATTTCAGGTTATGAGAAGGGCAGAAGTGAAAAAAGCGTGGCACGACAAAACCGCGCTCGACTAAGCCGCGCCCGATTAAACCGCGTTGCTGACGTCATCAACAGGGCGACAACAGCGAGCGCGGAGAAAGAAGGGTGCTTTAAATAGCGCTTTGAAAGCAAGCCAATTCAACTTAAGGTAAGGGTTAGGTTTAGGGTTAGGTTTAGGGTTAGGTTTAGGGTTAGGTTAAGGGTTAGGGGTAGGTTTAGGGTTAGGTTAAGGGTTAGGTTTAGGGTTAGGTTAAGGGTTAGGTTTAGGGTTAGGTTAAGGGTTAGGTTTAGGGTTAGGTTTAGGATTAGGTTTAGGGGGGTTAGGTTTAGGGGTTAATTTTAGGTTTAGCGTTTACAGCGTGTTTCTTTCTTCACGCTGTTGTCGCCCTGTTGATGACGTCAGCTACGCGGTTTCGGCGAGCGCAGTTTAGTCGAACGCGGTTTTGTGGTGGAACCGAAAAATGCAGTTCCTTAAATAACCAATCCTATGCCATAAGAGCTTAGTTGATGACAATCAGATACCTGCATTATACCCTAAAGTTTACTGGTAACAGGCACATTTCACATAGCAGACCTGGGCACCCAACAGATCACGATACATCAAGATTCGTCACGTGATGCAATTGCGTTTCACACCCGTGCCCTACAGCATCCTCACAACTGCTTACACAGCTGCATTTGGAACCAACTGTAGCGGGTTTTTTTTTTACAACATTTTAAATTTATTAATGTATAATATAAAATGCAAAAGAAAATGGTAGGAAAATAAGGAAAGGAAAAGAGGAAGAGAAAAGGTCAGCATCCTGCAGTTCTGGAGCCGCATGTGGCTCTTACATCCCTCTGCTGTGGCTCCCTGTCGCTCAAAATATGCGTCACAACCGCCAATGTGTGATACCTGCCGGCACATGATTCTTTGAGCTTTTCGACCAACCATAGATAAATCCAAGAAAAGAAAAGTTTCATAAGAAAACAGAACATTTATCTCAACTACATATGCTAGTTCTGTGGCCGCTCAGGAAATAGTTAGGCACGGGAAGGGTTTTGTGTCTCCCGGTGTTTTCTGTGGAAACCGGTCCAAATGGCTCTTTGGGTATTTAAGGTTGCTGGCCCCTGGTGTAGGGCAAAGGGGAAAAAGAAAGAAAAGGCGTTGATTTCCAACTCCCTTCGGTGCAGTTGAATAAGATAATAGCATCAAATCTCAACTTTTTTTACTTTTACATAATAATATAATCTAGCCATTTCTATAGCAACAAACCTATCTGATTGGTAAAACCCAAAATCAACGTTTCATTTTTTTTCCACCTCAAGCACAAAGTCCAGAAGCGGTTTCCAAAGTAGAACAAACTCTAGTTTTTGAGAAATGTTCAAGGTCAGCCAGATGCATTGCCCTACTCCTTATTCAAGGGATTGAAATGTAAAGTACCGTAATTCAAAAGCTGTTAGTGAATTAGTAAATGTCTTACAGACTGTTAACATATAGTCTGATTCAGACTGTTAATATTTTGTCTGATTAGCTTGGGGTTATTTCTTACATATCACAATCACATGACATGAAGTGTGTGGGCATCACCCCTGAAGACAGCCTCAATCAAGCCAAATGGAGATGGCTTTGCCAACAGGTGGACCCTGGAATAACGCTCAGAAGAAGTGCAGCCTAATTACACTCTGTCTTTTCAAAGGAAAGATCATATTGAGAAGTGGGGAGAGTAAGAAATACAGGTAACCCTTGACTTCCAACCACAGCTGACCACCACAAATTTCTGTTGCTAAGTGAAACATGTGTTAAATGAGTTTTGTCCCATTTTATGACCTTTCTTGCCCCGGTTGTTAAGTGAATCACTGCAGTTGTTAAGTTAGTACCGCGATTGTTAAGTGAATCTGGCTTCCGCATTAGATTTGGCTGTCAGAAGGTCACACAAGCTGTTCACATGACCAAGGGGGATACTTCAACGGCTGTAAGTGTGAATAAGTCAGTTTTTTTCAGTGCCGTTGTAACTTTGAACGGTCACTAAATGAACTGTTGCAAGTCGGGGACTAGCTGTAGAAACCAGAGAAATTAAAAGACATGAGATATAAAAGTGACAATGACAGAACTGTGTATTTGTAAATTATCTTTCTTTTCACTTTATCCATACAATATTTCAATACTTTGTTCCTTAAATGATCTCTTCAGCAGCATCTTAAGAAATCCATCCAACCACATTGCTTGCGCTTCCTATCCTTTTCAACTCATTCACTGTTCCTTCGTATATTCATTTTGCAATATGGTCCTCATTCATTTTTTTGTGATCATACACAAATCTCAATGAATTTCCTCCTTCCTGGTCCGTTTTGAATCCAATCTGCTTCCACTCATTCATTCTTGAACCTGTTTGTTTGTTTTAGTTCACACTTCTTCAACACTCTATTCCCTTTGTATTCAGCTTACTTCAGCCTCTCAGCTACAGAATGCATTCAAACACCTCATTTTGCCCTGGGAACATCCTGAAAGATTGAAGTTAGTTGGTAAAGAAAATTCCAGTAGCACCCAGTGCCTTAACTGTTGGCTAAACTTTAGCGTGTTATTCTCTTTAAAGCTTTACTCAGTTCCGCATCCTGCTGGGAGATTTTGACTTTACAGAGGTTGAAGAAGCTAACAGAATCTTAGGACCCGTTTATTTCACTTCATTTGTGTTCTTTATGCTCTTCATTCTTTTGGTACGTAATTTTTTTTTTGTTCCTTGATATTTTTGTTGCTGGTCCTCTTTTCAAATGGAAGTTTATTTTGCATTATTATTTTTCAATACAGCTAATACGAGTTTTATGCTATGTATCTATGTACCAGAAGAACAAAAAAAAAAAAAGGACTAAATCTCACCAGAAGCATGTACCTTCCAAATCCTTACACTGGTAATGGGAGAATCTCACTGCTGTCTTACTATACTAAAAAGTGGGCAGATTTCACAAACATCAAATCAAAAAGGTGCAGATTCTATGCTTCTCCGTCAGGTCTAGGACAGCTTGCCATGGCCAACTCGCTGTGGCCAATTTGGCATGGGACAATTTGCCACGGAACAAGAGTTACACAAATAACAAAGAAGTGGTGGAATGGAATCATTAAAGAAAGGATGCCAAAGGAGGGACAGAATGAAATGTGAATGACAAAAAGCAAAATAATTATTTTAAATAATTAAATTTAATTTTTGAATTGCCCTGTGCCAAGCTGTCCCACGGTGAGTTGCCCATGGACAGTGGTGTATTAACCGTTAAGCAGGATAAGCATGCGCACCAGGCCCCTGGGGGCACCACAAAGTTGAGAAAGAAAAAAACAAACCGATGAAGATTTGTACAGTATGTACAAAAGAGGGGGGCACTGTTAGGTAAGCTCCCCGTTGGGAGAGCGAGTACGTTCAGCGAAGCGTTGTGATAGTTTTGTTGGAGAACACACAAACCAGCATACAGAGACCCTGCAGTTTAAATAGGCTTTTACTTTCGTGGAAAATAGAGGTATCAGAGTCTATCAAACAGTCCAAGTCATACACGGATAAGACAGTCAGTCATCAACGTCTTTCAGTTAAGGGATAATCCAAATAACATAGTCCAGTAACATATAATCAGTCCAGTAATCAAGGTTTGCTAACAGTTGCAAAACTTACAATAGCTCACGGCACTCAGATCAGATCAGCCCAGCATCTAACCAACAGAGAGAGAGCTAACAGGCATTCGGGCTCCCTCTTATGGCCGATTGAGGAATACAGCAACCAATCACATTTTACAGTATGGTTTAAAGAAACAGGTACAGCATTGCTATATGATTTATATATTGCCAACCCAACCGTTAGATTATATTCCTAACAGGCACCAAGATTTGTCAGTGCTTAGAGCACCAGTAAGCCTTAATCCGCCACTGTCCATGGAGAGTTGTCCTAATGGTGAATTGACCAGGGCAAGTTGGCTATGTTGAGTTGTCCCATTCCACCTCTGTGCCTATCAAAATCAAAACCCATACGGTTCGCATTGGGCATACATGGAATGCCGGCTCACAGGTATCCTGTGCTAGCAAGTGATGAAGCTGCTTCTTTTTCTGAATATATAAGGAGACATTAATACAAGTGGCAATGTAATATCTACTTTTCATATCAAAATGAATGAAACTTAAGGGTGTGCCCTGCTATATTTCCTTCTGCATTGTTCACATGCCACATAAATGGCTTCATTTTTGTTTTTTTCTAATGACCAATGATAAACCCGCAAAATCAAATTAAAGGGGACCAGAAAAAAATTGTTTAATATTTGCAGTTGCCAAAGTTACCATATTTTTTGGAGTATAAGACAAACCTTTCCCCCCCCCAAAAGGGTGAAAATCGGGGTGCATCTTATACACTGAATACAGCATTTTTGGCCTCCTGAAACCCCACCCCTTCACAAAAATGGACGTGCAGAGGATTGGGAGGCCTGCAAAGTGCTTCTGGGGACTGGGGAGGGCAAAAATCAGTGAAAAACAGGCCGTTGTTTGCTCATTTTGGGAGGGGGCGGTCCCAAGGAGCACTCTACAAGCATCCTAAAGGCTATGCAAGCCCCATTTTTGTCCAAAAAAATGGGCCTGTTTTTGCAAAAAATGGGCCATTTTTTGCTCGTTTTTGTACCCCCCCCAACCCCCAGGAGCACTTTGCAGGCCTCTCAAACTCTCTGCATGCCCTGTTTTTCACAAAAAAATGAGGCATGCAGAGCGTTTGGGAGGTCTGCAGAGTGCAAAAACCTTTTTTTTAAATGTACCTCTTCAAAATCTTGGTGCGTCTTATACTCCAAAAAAATACGTAATTGCTAGAGATATTGAGAAATTACTTGTTTTGTACTGAGATTTTTAAAAACAGGAAGTCAGCAATTTTTTTAAAAAAAACATTTCTAAAGTGTTTTTCTTAAACAGAACATGTTTGTGGCCATAATCAACGATACATATTCAGAAGTCAAATCTGATATGATACAGCAGAAGTCAGAAATGGAACTTTCGGATCTTCTTAAAAAGGTAATCTCATCCTTGGATTGTAATGGTTTAACACCAAATTATCTAATTGTTTTCACGATTATTTATTCAAATGACTCAAGGTGTCGAATATATCCAACACAACCTCTTCCTTCTATTTTCCCCATAATGACAACCCTGTGAGATGATTTGAGCTGAGAAAGCTCTACTGGCCAAAATCACCCAGCTGGCTTGCATGGCTAAGGCTGGACTAGAACTCACAGTCTCCTGGTGACTGGTTCAAGATCACGCACCTGGCTTTCAGGGCTGAGGAGGGACTTAAACTCATTAGGACTTAATTAAAATCAGGGCTTGTGATATTTGGTGTCCATCATAGAACAGTTTATCTACTTGTTTGGCCTGTTGTAACAAACTGATTATAATTCCATTTTTGACTAAATTGGAATAACACCCTGAACAAGATAATTGATCTAAGAAATTTAAATAACGGAATAAGATGACAAGAGAGTTGTTTCCATGTACTAATGGGATGTGGGGAGGAAAATATTTATCATTTTTTAAAATTAAAATGAAAAAGACTAGAATATCTTCCTGGCACAATCTGTTGTTACTAGAACCTCATCTGACAATCAGCTATCATACCTATATATATAACAGGGTCTGGATATGATTTATAACAGTGTTTTTCAAACTTGTCAACTTTAAGATGTGTGGAATTTAATTTCCAGAATTCCCCAGCTGGCTGGGGATTTAGAAATTTTAAGGGTAAGTAAATCAGTTATTTTAACAAATCCTTATAAATTAACAAAAGCTATAAAAATGTGTTCTGACCCCCCTCGTCCCACACCAAAACACTCCAAGCCAAATATATTTTACATAATTTATTCACAGACAGACAGATCCTTGGCAGCAAACCGGCACAGATAAGCCGAGGCAGCAATCCAGCCTGCCAAGCTCACAATACTGTTCATCAAGCATTAGTTAATGCGTTGACTTCTGCAAAAAGGGCAGAGGTCTGGAGAGGAGCCTAATGACCACCAGCTGGGTGCAATTACCTCCTGTAATTGCATAATTGTTCCCTACGCCTATTAGCTCTTCGCTGCCGGGCATCTAGGAACAATTCCCTTGGCTCCTCCCCACTGCTGATGTCCAGATCACACTCCCTTGTCTCCTCTCCACTGGTCCAAGACTCAGTCGCCTCCTGGTGGCCAACCAGCCTCTCTGCACCCTGCTCGGAGTCGGAACCCTGTCCAGGGTCCTCCACATCCTCCAGAGCCGACTCATAGGGCCCCTCGCTGTCGGAGTCTGGTGGCAGCTCCAACGGCTCCTGCTGGGCCACAACAGAAATGGATCCAGGCAACTCATACAGATACTGTACTTATGACCTCACACTTCCATGTAAACATCTCATACAGGATACTTATGAAGTAACATATTGTTTGAAAAGGGGGATCAAAGCAAAAACCACCCAAAATGGGTAGAAAATTGGGGGTGGGTGGAGGGTGGAATCACCTCATTTAAATTATGCAAGTCTGCAATTGTTAGGTCATTCACTTCTGTTTGAAACCCCAATGCGCTTCACTGCATTGCTTGCCTAACTATTGTATCCACATAAGGAATATATCGCTCTCCTTTTTCAGGGATACACGAAAGCCATGGTGAAATTAAAATTGAAAAAAACACCAGTCGATGACATTTCAGAGAGTCTGCGCCATTGTGGAGGCAAATTAAATTTTGATGAACTACGGCAGAACCTAAAGGGGTAGGTTTGCAGTGTTTCTTCTTCTTTCGTACAAAGACTAAATAACAAGTAAATGACCTCACAGTTGCTTTTAGAAGAACCACTGTTTCCCACAGCCCCGAAATGGAAGAAAGAAATAGAAAAGCCAAGGAATTTGATAAGAAAAAAGAAATAAAATGGTTAAATCTGCTTTATCATACGGTCGTTTGCAATTTCTCTCCATATCTTTCTGTCCTTGCAAACTAGTCTTCTTTGTATCATGTCCATTCCCTTTTCTTTGATTTCTCACGTTTCATTTTCAGATTCTCATCGTTTCTTTTAAATCATGGGGTTTTTTTGTCTTTCCTTTACCTCCCTTTATTTTTGTGATTGGATCCTTATTTACTCTTTCCATAAACCAGTTTATCTCAATGAACTTCTTTGTATCATTTGCGTATGAAAATATATGTCCATTCTTTTAAGTATTTCTTATAGGTATCCATAAAACATACTTTATTTCCATCCTATAGCACTCTCATCCCAATTAAGTAAGTTACAAGAAAGGGTCTGTCTCCTTGTATATTTACTGGCTTAAAGTAAAGATGTGATTACTCCACAGTAGTAATTTTTCAGGGCATACGTTTATACAGAGTAACACTTCTGGTTGCATTTAGTGACTCTGCTAATTTTATGACAGTTCTACAAAACAGTAATATAATTAAGTTGCTGGATACCGAATGCCTATGTGATGGCCCCTTATTTATTCCTAGCACAAGAAAATAATTTTTATTGAGACATTTAAAGCAATCATATTTAAAAACCTAGGCTTTACTTCCAGAAAGGGACGTACGGATGCTGAGATCGAAGCCATCTTTACAAAGTATGACCAAGATGGGGATCAAGAATTGACGGAGTTGGAGCATCAGCAAATGAGAGATGATTTGGAGAAAGAGAGGGTGAGCTTTACATTGGATGGCATGATAGTATTCTTGAAAAATAAGGCAAGAAGGGATGATTTGTTAGCCTGAACTGCAATTGAATCAGAAATAAATCTTCATGGCTATGAATGCCCTACAAAATTCTGGAATTTTATTTCTTTGGAAATTTATTTTTTGATTTCAGAGAAGCATTTTTTCCTAGTTCTGTTTACTAAGTTTGTACCAGTGGTGGGTTTCAAAAAATTTTCGAACCTACTCTGTGGGTGTGGCCTCCTTTGTGGGAGTGGCTTCCCGGCCATGTAACCTAGTGGGAGAGGCTTGCCGGCCATGTTTTCTCTCTCTCTGTCTCTTTCTCTGTCTCTCTCTCTGTCTCTCTCTCTTTCCTTTCTTTTGTCTCTCTCTCTCCCTTTTTCCTTTTTTTTCTTTCATCTCTCTCACTTTTTCTTTCTTCCTTTCTTTCTCTCTCTCTCTCTCTCTGTGAGTCTGTGTGTGCGTGTGTGTGTGTGTGTGTGTGTGTGTGTCAGTGGTGGGTTTCAAAAAATTTTGGAACCTCTTCTGTAGGTGTGGCCTGCTTTCCGGGTCCACTGGTGGAACCTCTTCTAACCGGTTCGGTAGATTTGACGAACCGGTTCTACTGAATAGGTGCAAACTGGTAGGAACTCACCTCTGGTTTGTACAATCTCATTTTATTGCTAATGAAGATCTCTGGCTGCTGAGTGTTGAATGACGGGGCAACAAAATAGCGTACAGGTAGTCCTCAACTCATGACCACAATGGAGCCCAAAATTTCTGTTTGTTAAGTGAGACATTTGTTAAGTGAGTTTTGCCCCATTTTACGGCCTTGCTTGCCACAACTGTTAAGTGAATAACTACAGTTGATAAGTTGGTAACCTGGTTGTTAAGTGAAACTGGCTCCCCATTGAAGGTTGTAAGATATGACCTTGGGACACAGCATTGGTCATAAGTGTGAACCATTTGCCGAGCCTCTGAATTTTGATTACATGATCATGGACGTACTTTAAAGGTCGTAACTGTGGAAAATGGTAATAAGTCACATTTTTCAGTGTCATCGTAACTTTGAACAGTCACTAAATGAACTGTTGTAAATCGAGGACTACCTGTATTAGGCTTGGATAGGAAATGTTTTGCTCATCCTGAATTGTGGTTTGGGCACTCTACTATTATCTTGAAAGAACCAGAAAACTATTCTCAGTTGGTCAAGCAGGTTTCCATTGCCTGCAAATATGACACACTGATTGTAGGAGTAAGGAAGAGTCAAATTCTAACAGTTGTGTTTGTTTCCACTAAGGAGGACTTAGAGCTAGACAGAAATTCTCTAAACCGTCCACTCAGTGGCCGTAGCTTTCCACGAAGCCTCGATGATTCGGAAGAAGATGATGACGACGACAGTGGACACAGCTCCAGAAGAAGAGGCAGCAGCTCAAGTGGTGTCTCCTATGAAGAGTTTCAAGTGTTTGTGTTACAGTTTTTTTTTCCCTGTCAAATCCCATTTTATTCATTCTAAAATACGGAATTATGATATGATTTGTAATACCTAACTCTCTTTCCATACGAATCTGCTTTCCAATTGTACCCTGGCTGAAAATAACTCTCCAGAGTAGACCTAAGTGTCAGGATTCCAAGTAACAGACCCAAGGCAATCAAGAATCTGAGCTCTGGTGGTTTCTCAAAGCATCGATTTATTTGGAGTGTCATTTTGGCACATTTGGGGAAACCCAACTCTGAAGGACCTGAGGTTTCCCCCCCCCCCCCAATCAAAATCCAAAATTCTTGTCCCCATGTCACACATCTACCACATAGTCCAATCAGGTCACAGTCCCATCTTCAGCGGGCTTTGTTCTGCTCCTCTCCAACACCTGGTGAAGCGTCCTTGGCTCCCACAGGAAAGAATGTTATGTTGGCTATGCATCCCCCAACTACCTCCCTCCTCCCATCCCCACAGCTCCAACCAGCCTCGCTGTGGCAGCCCTAATGATGCTCCCAAAATGGTTTCAGGGCTGACACTAAGGCTACTTCAGAAATTCTTATCCAAGAGTCCACCAGACTTAATCGTTATGGATATCCCTCAGAAAAGTAGTAGATGAAAAGTTGGTGTAGCTGTTATTCTACCTATCTTTGGGATAGATATTTAAAAGAGAACGTGTTGTTCATACTGTTCTTGAAACCATAACTGTATCAAAATGCATTTTGCTTTCAGTTTGGTCCGCCGAGTGGATCGCATGGAACATTCCATAGGCAGCATTGTATCCAAGATTGATGCTGTCATAGTCAAGCTGGAAACTATGGAGAGAGTTAAACTGAAGCGAAAAGAGGTCTTGGGCAGGCTGCTTGATGGAGTTGCGGAGGTAAACTTGCTTACACTGGCTAAATATTCAGTATTTTGCAAAAGTTACTGTTTTATGTTTAATTCCTTCAGTTGAAAGGACATCGCTAATTGATCATGTGCCATATAGCCATTGTCAACTCTTCGTGAGCACCGTAGATAGATTTTTGTTATAATAATCTGTCTTTAACTTGGTCTTTCTAGTCCAACCCCCTGCTTAGGCAGGAAATCCTATAACATTTCAGACAAATGGTTATCCAATGTCTTAAAAACTTCCAGTATTATATTATATGTTGTACTATGAATTATAATCAATAATTCCTAGCAAGTTATTTAGTCAGAGTTATACCATTCTGATTACAGATAGTTCTCGACTTACAACTGCTCCTCACACAACTGTTACAGCATCCCCAGGTCACACGATCAAAATCTGGGAACTTAATAACTGACGTGTATTTACAACAGTCGCAGCCTCCTGGGATCATATGATTGCCATTTGCAACCTTCCCAGGTGGCTTCCAACAAGCCAAGTCAACGGGTAAAGCTGGATTCTCTCAATGATTACATGATTCACTTGGTTCCACCACAAAACCGCGTTCGACTAAAGCGCGCTCGACGAAACCGCATACCTGACGTCATCACAGCGCGACGAAAAAAGCACGCTGTGAACGCTAAAGCTAAAATTAACCCCTAAACCTAAACCTAACCCCCCTAAACCTAACCCTAAACCTAACCCTAAACCTAACCCTAAACCTAACCCTTAACCTAACCCTAAACCTAACCCTTAACCTAACCCTAAACCTAACCCTAACCCTTAACCTAACCCTAAACCTAACCGTAACCCTTAACCTAACCCTAAACCTAACCCTAACCCTTAACCTAACCCTAACCCTAAACCTAACCCTTACCTTAACTTGAATCGGCTTGCTTTCAAAGCGCTTTTTGAAGCGCCCTTTTTTCTCCGCGGTCGCTGTTGTCGCGCTGCTGATGACGTCAGCGACGCGGTTTAATCGGGCGCGCTTTAGTGGACCGCGGTTTTGTCATGCCACGGATTCACTTAACACCTCTCTTGACCACCGTAGATAAAAAGGTCATATAATCGGGCGCAATTCACTTAGCAACCGCCATGCATAGCAATGGAAATCCTGGTCCCAATTGTAAGTTGAGCACTATCTGTGATTATTAAAAAAATAATTCAGGAATGTGTTTATTTCTTTGTGCTAAAAGAGAGTTTAGCTCCTTGAGCATGATCAGAGATTGTGGTATTCCTGCTTAGGATGAAAGGCTGGGTTGTGAGAACGAAGCGCACAGAGATCAGATGGAGAGGCTTGTACGAGAGGAACTGGAACACTGGGAATCGGATGACGTTGCTTCCCAAGTAAGCCAACGATTGGGAACCCCAGTGGGAGTCAACAGCCATGGACGGACCAGGAATCCGCGCCCTTCTTCCTCACAGTCCACAGAAGGCATTGATGGAGGAGGGGGAGGGGGAAAGGAAGGGGGAGGGGGAGGAAATAGAGGGAGCAACATCCACGTCTAGGAGCACTTGTATTTGCTCAAAATATTTTCCACAAATCATGAGTTAGCTAATGACAAGATGCCTTGGGACAGGGCTGTGAGTTTATAGAGCAGGGGTGTCAAACTCGATTTCATTGAGGGCTGCATCAGGGTTGTGTTTGACCTGAGGGGGGCATGGCCATGGTGGGTATGGCCATCTCAATGACACTTGTGTTGGGGGCACCTGTGGTGGCCCAAGAAGAGCTGGGGGGGGATCCACTTTTGCTAGTAGTTTGTTTTGCTAGCACTCTGCCAGAGAAAATAGAGCTTGGGGGGTGGGCACACGGACCCCTGGGCTCCATTTTCAGCTATGATGGCTTCCTGAAGCCCTCTGCCAGTGAAAAGGGCGCTGCCCTCTTGAGTTTCGTTTTCACTGGTATAGAGGCACCATGGACCAGACCTTGGCTTTTTCCAGGGTGGCCCCTCACGGGCCTTGAGTTTGACATCCCTGTTATAGAGTATGATATAAGAAACCATCATGTTGTTATCTGATCTGTTTTTAAAAACCAGAGCTGCTTGTTTTAAATGCCCTTGGTTTCCTTTCCAACTCCTTTCATTAGAAAGATGCACATTTCTCTATTTGTTAGGAGAAAATAGGTAAGCTAGTAAATTTATTTCCCAGTTCTAGAACTTAAGGTAATTATTACCTGGCAGTAAGACATATTGGAACCAGAGACACACTTCTAAAAAAATGTGCATAAAATACACTATACATAGCTGTTTCATAGGGCGTAATCAAGTCTATATGATTTTCTTCTGACACTCTTCCTTTGTTAGTTGAAACAGGTAGTCTATAATACATTCTCTGCAAAATAATACATACAGAAGTAATATCTGTGTTTGGCTGCATGAATTAGCTTATCGTTATTTCAATATGATAGATTTGTCTTTTAATCTTGTAAGATTTAAGCTTACCAAAAAGGAATTCCTATTTTGATAAAGCCTATTTTATATGGTTGTTGGGAGGATAACCGTCATTATTCTCCAAGCCCCTTTGAGAAAAAAATTTATGACACAATTTAGCAACGTTAATCATCTTGCAGGTGAAAATGCATGATTGTAGGAAAATTTTCCCATCATAGGATATTGTTCTAAAAGGGCCACTTATAATTGTCCCTGTGAAATTTATGTACTGGAAAAAGCATTCTCCGGAGCATAATCTTCATAAGACCATAAAACAGGGATCCGATTAAATATATTCCGAAAGCATTTATGAAAATAATTTATGTAAAAAATAAATAAACAAACACACTGCTAAATGAGCTGTTCTAACAGAAAACTGGACAGCACAACAAACAGTATTTAATAGGGAGCTTTTGAAAGGTTTATATTCTTGTATTTCATTGCATGTAAGTCAAAACCAGAGAGGCTGGGGGAATGGTATACAAGTGCAGGTCAGATTGAGATGTAGAAAAATCGCATGTAACATATTTCAAAATGTAACATGTATATATGATGCATAACTGGCCACCGGATTGCTTCTGGCAGGGAGAACCAGAAATGTTCTATACCAGTCTCCAAATTTGTCAACTTTAAGGCTTCTGGGCGTCAACTCCCAGAATTCTGGGAATTGAAGTCCACAAGGCTTAAAGTTGCTAATGTTGGAAACCCCTGTTCTATACTGTAGATGCTTCATCTTACGTTGTTCTGATGTTCATGGCAGGAAGGGAAAGAACACTCCTTGAGTTACTCAAAACATGCTAAGCTAAGCTTTGTAAAATGCTTGTAACCTTAACTTCTGAAATCACCCATGCTTTGGGTATTGAGGTAGAGTGGGAAACTGTTCACACGGCTTACTATGCTTGATTTTAAATTATATCTTCTTGTTCTTTTTAGCAACCTTCAAAACAATAGTTTCACATAAAGGAGCATTATGGAAACCAAAGGTTTGCATTCATATGGTAATAGCTTACATTTTGTAACATGTTGTTACTTCATAACAAACTTCATTTTGAAGTGCATTAAGATTTCATGGGATAGCCATGCGCGTTGACAATGTACACATACATTTAAAGTATGACAGCAAAGAAGCTTGAGTATCTGCTATTTTGCACACTGTGTATATATATATATATATGCTTCCAAAGTGCCAATATATTTCTAGGATAATGTTGCCTTAGAAAAGAATATAAATGTTAATTTTGAACATTTCACATAATGGTAAAAATGTACCAATGAACAACTTCCTGACCAATAAAGATTGTGTGTGTTTTTGAAGTTGTGAGTGGTTAAAAAGGGGGGAAGTGAGCTTTGCATCAATTTCAAAGGAAGAGGATTTTTTCTCTCTGCTCTTAAGTGCCATCCAACTAATTGTTTGTGAAATAAAACCAAAGATTTATAATATGTATTTTTATTTGATTTAATATTTCTAGTTATAGGGCTTTGTATTTCACTGATTACAATCTCAATCATGACTTTCTTTCTATGGTCATTATGGGAAGCTACACAGAAACATTAAATAAAAATGGATATTACTAGTGCTTTCTCTTTTAGATCTTTTAACCCATAAAAAGACAGTGAAGTTGGTTGAAAGCTTGTAAACAACATACCTGGTCATATGTACCAGATCAGCAGATTAAAGGTTATTTTTGTCTTCCATGGATACTTAGTCACATGGATTCAAAATAAGAAAATTCCTTTTCTAATTCTGTCATATCAATTTAGTTATTTATAAAAAAAATATTGCTGGCATAAGGTTGTGTGCAGGTAGTCCTCAACCTAACAACCATTCGTTTAATGACCATTTGAAGTTGCAACAGCACTGAAAAAATTACTTATGGTCGCCTTTCGTAGCATTTTAGAGGTCATGTGATCAAAATTCAGATGCTTGGCAACTGGCTTGTATTTATGGTGGTTGCAGTGTCCTGGGGTCCTGTGATCACCTTTTGCGACCTGACAAGCAAAGTCAATGGGAAAGCCATATTCACTTAACAGCTGTTTTACTAACTTAACAACTGCAGTGATTCATTTAACAATTGTGGCAAGAAAGTCAGTGGGAAAGCCATATTCACTTAACAACTGTTTTGCTTAGCAGTGGAAATTTTGGCCACAGTTGTGGCTGTAACTTGAAGACTCTGTATAGTAATTTATTCTAAATATAACTGAGCTGCCCACATGATACAATAAACATTTCAAGTTTGGAACAAAACAATTTCATCTGAAACACTCCTGTGTATCATGGAAACACCCTCCACAAAGACCCAAGAATGGCTTTGAGTTTTCCTTATTCCATTGAAATAAAACTTAAATGTTTTGACTCTGTAAGCCATACAGAATAGGAACAAAATTCTACTCCTCTGGGATTTTTTTTGTCTAGTTTTCACCCAAGTTTATTAACACTCTTTTAGCTCATTTAAATAAAGTGTTTACCAAAATAGCATAATCTCTTTTATAGCAATAGCAATAGCAGTAGACTTATATACCGCTTCATAGGCCTTTCAGGCCTCTCTAAGCGGTTTACAGAGAGTCAGCATATTGCCCCCAACAATCTGGGTCCTCATTTTACCCACCTCGGAAGGATGGAAGGCTGAGTCAACCCTGAGCCGGTGAGATTTGAACCGCTGACCTGCTGATCTAGCAGTAGCCTGCAGTGCTGCATTTAACCACTGCGCCACCTTGGCACCTTATCAGCACTCTTTCAATTAGCACTTAATAGGTTAGACTTCAGCAAGATTTGTTTTACTTGGAAATTCGGGGTGGAAGAAGCAGACCAGCCAGATGAACTTAGCTTACATTACAGTTTAAAATTTAAATTTAATCATTAATTAAATCACAGCCAGAGCTAAATTAACAAAGTAAATGAAAACCTAGCCCTGCGCAATAAAAAAGAGCAAAATCTGCTCATTGAGCATTTAAAACCACAGGTTTTTTTTACTCTTCACATCATAAAAGGCCAGACACACACCAAACCTTGAGCAGAAAAAGCAGAATTAATCAATCCAGGTCAACGTAGAGGCTTTGCATTTTAAAATGTATCCTGAAACTCACTATCAGCAAAACACAAAAGAAGATTAAAAACAAACCTTTTTTAAAAAAAAAAAACAGAATTTTCTTTTGAAGCTCAGAGCCCAGATCAAAACTTAAGATGGGTATTGCTTCAAGGTCTGGATATTCTGTAAAATTCTTTACACATCCCTAATTCATTGACAGTACTATTATAGAACTTGTCTTCACATTTCATTTACTACTAAGTAATAACGATACCTCATTTTAAGAGACATACATCTTTATGACATCCTCTGTAGTTGAGACAATCTAATTATCTTCAGTTATCTCACTGTCACATGGAATTTTTCCTTTCCAGTATAAATCTTAATACAGAGAATCTGTAGTGCCTCGTTAATTATATCAGCAATACAGACAGGAGCCAGGATCTGCCCTGCTCTTATTGGCCAATCAAGTCTGTTATGGGGATACCATCTTCCCATCCAGTCATCCAGGGATTGACTTCTATGTCCATTTTTTCTTGGACTGCAAGAGATCAGATATCTGGCTTGTGCAGTATAGATACCTCAGATAGACTTTTGAGGGGCTTCATGTTCTCTTTTATTTTTCAAAAAAGATTGGCTTAAACTGGCCCTCAGTTTGAAGGCAATAGCTGTACAACAATTGCAATTCCATAATTATTACAAAATATGAACCAGCAAAGTGTTTCAAGAACTGTATACCGTATGTTACAAGAACTAAATGTTTATTATAAAAGTACAATGCTGTGTTAAATAAGGATAGTCTCTTGCTAAGTATACTTCTTCAGAAATTTCAATTTCAGATATGCAAATGTGAGAAAAGTTATAGTCATACATATAAGTGCAACGTGATTCTTCCACAAGTCCCAAGAAGTTGTGCCAATGCCTTGCATTTCCAAATAGTCTTCTCCAGTGCATCTAAAAACATGGGTTAAAAATTTTTGTATTAGGACAGTGCAATTCTTAATTTACTTTTTTTTATTTATAGATGCAAATTCATACAGATAGTCCTCTGCTTACGCCCATAATACAGCCAGTCCATGATTTTTGAATCTTTTTCATGACAGTCATCAAGCAAACACTGCGGTCATAAAGCGAATGCCACAGTCATTAAGAGTATGGTCATTAAGCAAACTCATTGTTTGCTATGCCTTGTTGTGGCAGAAAACTAGAGATGAATAGCAAGTTTTGGGCAAAAATATCATATTTTTAAAGTTTAAATTTTGGTGAATAACAATGAAATATGCTAAGAATGCTTCTCCGGTTTTCATGTGTGCTTTCTTTACTTTTCTGGAAGCCCCAGTAGAAGTGTGGTGCATATACACCTTCAGAGTCAATTGTAAAAAATATAAACCTCCACAAGGATGCAACAAATTTAATGCCCCATGAACGATGCTTTGCTCAACATGCTCTGCAAGCCACCCTTCCAAACGTTTTGCCCCCGTCAAGTTGGCAACAGTTCCATACCTTATTCACTAGCAAGTCCTGAATATTTTTACGTAATAAACATCTCCTTTAAAAAAAAACAGCATGAGTAATAATTAAAGAAACCTGGGCACTGTTATTTGTTTGTTTTACTTTTCTAGATGGTTCAACAGTTTGCCATGTGACAGATGCTTACACTGTATATGCAGAAGTAGAAACACATGTTGCGTTGACCCCTACTGGGGTTTCAGTGCAAAATCTGAGTCCAGTAAATTCGTTGATTTGTAAAGCCTTTGAAAAACAGACAGATAATGGAATTACTTGCTTATATTATCTGAAAGGTTTCCCGTGCAGTTGGACCTAAAAGGCAACAAAATGACAGGAATGAGAGTGCTTTGCTAAAATTAAAGCAACATCAGAATTTTTAAGCCTTAATAAATAGGGAGATATTTATGCCCCATTATGTTGATGTTCTAAATAAATTATTCTGCTCTCCCATGCAGTATCCAGTTCAAATTTACCAGTTTGTAACAATTTTTGGATGAACTGCATAAGTCACATGTACAAAATAGATGAGGATCCATAGCTTTAGCACTTCATATGCAGCTATATAACACACTAGGCCATAAACTATGGTTTATAAGGTAAACTATGGTTCATACAGCAAACCTAACCAAAGCTACATCAAATAAAGCCAGATGTTTTAATGTATGGTATGAATCATGACACCGTGATCTATCCCTCTTTCTGAATCTCCTAAGAAGCACTGCAAATGGTAGATCCATTTGAATATTTAGTTGAAATCACAGACACTGCCCATTCAAAAATTATAGAGTTGGAAGGGATCCTTTGAGGATTCTTGGCACATCACAAAACCCTGTGTACAACTATAGAAGAGGAGAGCGTGTTAGTTAGGGTGGCAAAAATATCAGAACCTGGTACCATCTTTTCCAGTTACCAAATTGTATTAAAAGACATAAACTTTTTTTTTTGCCACTATGTGGGAGTTACTTATGTAGGATAGAATTTTTTCTTCTAAAGCTGAAATCACACAAAGTTCTCAAAATAAACCACTAGATGTCAACATTAGATTACGATTTATTCAATTTTTCCGTTTGTAACTTCAAAATATTGCACTTTCTTGGACTTGGCTCTGGAGAAGAAGAACATTTTCTAAAGAGCTTCCATGAGAGTAGTTTTCTCACCACTAAACAGTACTTCATTTAATTTATAAATATTAGGTTGCTTGAATACACAGCTGGTTCACAGGAAACAATGGAAATAGACCAAAGGATGTTTGTCTGGACAATGTGTGCAGTGCAGGACATATCCTACAATCCCTCAAATGGTTCTTTAGCTGGTGTGCTAGACTTCCTTAGCAGGCAGAATAACAATGAATAATAAAAGAATAAAAGCAGAATAACAGGCGGATTAACAATGTTTTCCCCAAAGGGGTGTCTTGTGCAAATGGGTAAAATGTGTGGTGGCGCCAGTGAAGAGGACAAGCAATAATTACAATAGAAAAGGTACTTGAATGGTCTTCTAACACTTCTGCAAATGCTGCTTCTGAAAAGTGGGGTTTTGCTTCAAGTAAGACTGTAGGAAAGCACACCCACCCACCCACTTCTCTTTTCAAAAAGGAACAGATCCTCCCCAATCCCGCTGTAAGCCAAATAGAGAATGTCCTTCTATCTCAGAGGTGGGGAACCATGGCTCTTTATGACTTATGGACTTCAGCTCCTAGACTTCCTGAGCCAGCTTGGCCATAGTTCCCCATCCCTCTTCTAGCGTATCATGTCTGTATGAACAAGGACAACCTTTGGAGGTAAAGTGTTCAAATCCCAACATCTTTGGGGATGGCAGAGCTTCCATGAATCCCTGGGAACTGCTGAATGGTACCGACATCCTAGAAGCATGTAAGACAATTTTCCTAAACAGGAACACGTCCCACTTTAGCTCCAAGAGACTACATGAAGCCATGCCAAGGAAGAAAAGACCATTCTCCAGTCGATTCTACCAGTTTGATAGTTCTGGATGATGAGTTCTTTCACAAATAGCTAACAAATAAAATGTGATAATATTATTTACATTTAGGCCATAGCGAGGGATACTGAAGTATTCCAGCCACGATAACGAAGATGTAATGGTTGTGAGATTTACCAATACACCAGAAAAAACCTGCAAGAAAAAAAAAAAGGGTGAGGGAGAGACATCTGTTATGGCATAGAATTTTGTCCAGAGCTCCACAAAAGAATTTTGCATTTATATCCAGGATTCATTCCTCATCCGTCATTGCCACTGCATATACAGTATACAGAATACAGGAAGATTTGTGACTTTCACGTTTCCTGAGAAGCAAAGTTCCTGCAATTTGTTTATTTATGATTGCTATTTTAGGCTCTTTTTCAAAAGAATATTGTCTTTGGAAACACACAAGCTCTCTCTTGACAGCAAATTGAAAGTCACTGGCCTTTCTGTACTAGCAATTCATAGTGGTAGCTACTCATCCCTGATCTGTAAGAAAACAACCCAACATGAAATCCGCTCTCCCTGATGCTGACTCTATTGTCTCTGGTCCTAATCATGCCTGATCGTTTGCCTTACTTCCAAATTACTGGATGACAGAGTTTAAGAAATTCTATGCACCCCAAAGATACCTTTGGAGGGTGGCAGAATAAAAGCAAAGAACTAACAACTAAAGCTGAGTTTTGCCTGTCTAACTCATAGATGGGAGATGAAAGTAATGTCATGGGGACATGACAAAAAAGAGGCCATCAGAACACATTTATCCAATGATTAGTTGCAATTATGTAAACTTGAGTGCCTTTCATGCTCCCAAACCTATGTTATCTGAATGGAGAGACTAGTAGCAGGGAAGAATGGCAAACAAGTTATATTTCTAACTCCAAAGCAACTAAAGACCCTGGGTTACTTCCAGAGGCAAAATATCTGTCAAGTTTCATGTATCCAGGAAAAGAGAATCAGGCCCAAATTCCTGAGTTGATAACCCTGTTAAAAAACTAGAAAAAGCAATAAAGTGTCCTATTATACTTTTAAGAGTGAACCTTTTATGATTATGGTTAATTTAGTCTAAATTAAGCTAATCAGATTCATGAACTTATCCTGTATTACAGATGGATGGATGGATGCATGGATGCAGTGGTGGGTTTCAAAATTTTTAGAACCTCTTCTGTAGGTGTGGCCTGCTTTATGGGAGTGGCTTGCCGTCCATGTGACCAGGTGGAAATGGCTTGCCGTCCATGTGACTGAGTGGGAGTGGCTTGGCAGACATTTGACTGGATGGGCGTGGCCAACTTGTAAAATGTGGTGAAACTCACTTAACAACGCTCTTGCTTAGCAACCAAAATGTTGGCTCAGAAACTTTGGCATTTGAAGCACGCAAGTCTTAAAGCTGTCAAGTTACAAGACCCTTGCACCCCTAACCCTTTAGGAGAAAAAAAAACCCCAGGGATGTTCAAACTTGACAGCTTTAAGACTTGTGGACTTCAACTCCCATCTTGATGATGTGCAGACGGGCGGGGAGAGGGAACTGGAACCGGTTCTAAATGGCACTGTATATTTATGGAAACTCTTCTATAGAAGAGGTTAGAACTGACAGGAACCCACCCGTGGATGGATGGATGGATGGATGGATGGATGGATGGATGGATGGATGGATGGATGGATGGATGGATAGATAGATAGATAGATAGATAGATAGATATACTGTAGATAGATAAAGAGAGAGAGGGAGGGAGGGAGAGAGGAAGGGGAGAGAGAGATTATAGATACTGTAGATAGAGAGATGAGAGAGAGAGATGATAGATACTGTAGATAGAGATAGAGAGAGATGTTAGAAAGATAGATAGATAGATAGATAGATAGATAGATAGAGATAGATAGATAGAGATAGAGATGATAGATAGATAGATATAGATGGATGATAGATAGATAGATAGATAGATAGATAGATAGATAGATAGATAGATAGATAGATAGATAGATGATAGATATAGAGATAGAGATAATAGATAGATAGATAGATAGATATAGATAGATGATAGATAGATAGAGATGATAGATAGATAGATAGATAGATAGATAGATAGATAGATAGATAGATAGATAGATAGAGATAGAGATAGAGAGATAGAGACAGACAGACAGACAGACAGACAGACAGACAGACGGACGAAGTTAGTTATTCAGGATACTGTCTCATGCATCTTATGTGGCCTGATTTCCTAAAGACTGACGATATGGACTAAGGTTCCTCTTTGGCTACTTTCTGTCAAACTGTACAATGACCCAGTTGGTTAGAGTGTTCTGGAAGCTAATGTCCACATATTGAGGGGGGGGACGGACACTTAACCTAGGTCATAATTAGCTTGGAGCTAAAATCCTCCAAGACTGCCAGTTATTTTTATTTATTGAGGGACTCCTATGTTAAACTGTGCAATCAGAAACTTTTTAATTCCTGATAATATTTGGGCTTGTACAATGAGCCAGAACACACAGTTGTAGTTGATTGATTGGAGAATATGGCTCCTGTGTGAGGCAATCTGCGCTATGATTGGTTGCTGTGGGTATAGAGGGGGAGTTTCCCTTTTTCCCCGCCTTTTTCTTCTGTGTGCTCTGTGATTTACCTCATGATGCTCCTGTCTGCCTGACTATCTTGTCTGCTGTAAAAATATAGATGTAAAAAATATTTACAGGTAGTCCTCGACTTAAAAAAGTTCATTTAGTGACCGTTCCAAGTGACAACAGCACTTGAAAAAGTGACTTATGACCATTTTTCACACTTATGACCACTGCAGCATCCCCATGGTGATGTGATTTACACTCAGATACTTGACAACTGCTTCATATTTATGGCGGTTGCAGTGTCCTGGGTCACGTGATCACATTTTGCGACCTTCTGACAAGCAAAACCAATGGGAAATCCCAGATTCACTGAACAGCGGTGTTGCTCATTGAACAACTGCAGTGATTCACTTAACAAATGTGGGAAGAAAGGTCGTAAAATGGAGCAAAAGGCAATACATTTTCTTACTTAGCAGCATAAATTTTAGGGTCAGTTGTGGTCGTAAGTTGAGGACTACCTGTATTTATGTAAAACATCAAGTTCGTGTCAGCGTCTCTGATTCTATTTGGACATCCACTGCGCAATTCCCTGACATACTTTCCTATGGCCATCTCTTCCTTGCAGCCGAACATTGCTATATCTGTCCTGCTGAAAGGATTGCAGGCAGGGCTGGGTTTCAACCGGTTCGCACCGGTCCCTGCGATCCGGTTGGTTGCCGAACCCGGAAGTAAGTAACTTCCGGGAACGGCGAAGCCCCCCCCCCACGCCCGCGCGCGCCCGCACACCTGCGCCCGCTCCTTACCCGTTTTTTTTGAATTTCGTGCTTTCCACGCATGCGCAGAACGCCTGCGCGATCCTCCAGGAGCAGCTGGAGCATCGCGCAGACGCTAATACGCATGCGTGCGCCACGTGCGTGCGCGAGGACGCCGCGTGCCGCATGCATGCGTGAGGACGCCGCCGGCCTCGTTCCAACCGATCCGGTTGGAACGGGGCGAGAAACCCACCCCTGATTGCAGGGATACATTTCTAAATTTCTGTCCTGACTATACCACTGGTTGATCCATCAAACATGCATTGGGATGCATTGTTCCAATTCTGATTCTGCATATAGTGGAGTTTTCCAGCATTTAGGCCAATGAACCGAATACCGAACCTAGCTTTTTAAAGATAGGCAAGCTACATATAACAAGTAAATATTAAAAGGCAACACTCACAATCATAAAAACAAAGCAAATATTTATCAGGAGGTTCGCAACTGATGTGACGTTTTGTCCTGTCGCAACAGCCAGAGCGAGAGAACTAGAGGCATATGCAATTAATATAATAGTAAGCATCATGATAAAGAAAGATGCCAAAACTGGCTTGAAACCTGCAAGGAATTAACATATACACATATACATATGTTGGATGCATACAAATGTACATACATGCTTAGTAACAACCTTAACCGAGATTTAAACAAGTAGTCCTCGAATTACAACTATTGATTTAGTCGCTGTTCAAAGTTATAACGGCAGAAAAAGTGATTTCTGACCATTTTTTACACTTAACGACCATTGCAGCATTCTCATGGTCATGTGATCAAAACCATGGTGTTTTGAGTGCTTGCCAATTATTATGTATTTATGACAGTTAAATGTCCTGCTTTTGCAACCTTTTGGCAAGCAAACTCAATGTGGAAGCCAGATTCACTTACCAACCAAGCTACTAACTTATCAACTGCAGTGGCTTACCTAACAACTGTGGTAAGAAAGGTTGTAAAATAGGACAAAATAACTGTCCAACAGAAATTTTGGGCTCAGTTATGGTCATAAGTCGAGGACTACCTGTACTTCTGCATGTCCACTCAGAAGGAAGCATCCCTAAATGCAATCGGTGCTTCCTGCCATGTCATATATCAGAATTTGTTTTTATTTGCTAAGATTCTCCTGCTTGTACTTTGTGTTGACAAGTCAGTTGAAAATAATGTTATTAAGGCTTTCATATCTAAGTTGCAAAACATTTCAGACAATCCTAAAAGGGCAGAAACAGTTGGAGTTTGCTATATTCCTCTGAAACCTCTTAGTGGACGGATTTTTGCAGCCCAGAAATAATAGCCCAACTTTATAATTGTCCCCTAAGTCTTAAAAGCTTAGCAATCCCTGTAAGACTCATTTATCACAATCAAGCAGTTTGCAAGTGGGATATCCAATTTATTTTGTGTATTGCTAGGCCCTTGCAGAAAAGTTTCTACCCAGCCATGTCCTTCCTTCCAGGATGGCATGAACTGTAAGGCAGTGTTCCTTAAACCTTTGGGCACCAGCGACCAGTTTCGTGGACAATTTTCCATGGACCGAGAGGGGTGATAGTTTCATGAGCTATCTAGATCTCATACGGTGTGCAGATGAAGCTTTGCTCACCTGCACGGCCCAGTTCCTAACAGGCTGTGGAGTGGTAGGAGTCTGCAGCCTGGGGATTAAGGACTCCTGCTGTAAGGGATAGAAATAAACTATTTGATGTTGCATTTTTCCCTTTACATTGGAGAATTTCTGTCATTCCCAAAACTAGTGAATTTGCTTAGCAATCACAAACAGTTGGGTTTGGAATTTTGGAGGACGGGATTACTGTCTTTTTAAACTTTTTGTATTGCTTGGCCATGCTTGAGCACTTCTTCCATTTATTCTTATTCTTATATTTTTATCCCACCATTTTTATAATACAACCTAAGATGGCAATACCTTATATTCCTGCCTTCCATTTTCCCCACACCAGCAACTCTGATTTTCTGATTTCTAGGCCAGCATCCCACTACACCAAAGTGGCTCTCAGTGCCAAGCTCTAAACCAATTTCAGCCTCCTTATACTTCCCCTGAGAGAATAAATTATCCAATTGCTCAGTTGTTTGCATATAACAGCAATTATAACTAAAGAGAGCCAACTTGGGCTAGTGTTTAAGGCATCAGGATAGAAACTGGACTGTGAGTTCTAGTCTAGCCTTAGTCATGGAAAGCACCCTGGGTGATTTTGGATTAGTTCCTTTCTATCTGGAAAAAAAAAATAGGAGGAGGAAGGAATATTAGGTACGTTTGCTGTCTTGAGGTATTTAAAAAGTAACAAAGGCAGAAGTTTAAAACTCTAATAAATAAAACAGAAAGCAAACAATATCTCTCATTTCTCTGTACCACAAAAAAGGGTGCAGAACTGAGTTCACTTGCCTATTGTGAAATAATTCAAGCTGGTGAGGATGATGCCTGGCAAAGTCCTCATTGGCATCATGTCAGCTATTATTTTTGAGAAGAAATATGCAGATACTCTATAATAGCCACTTATATATTCATGTCTGCAAGAAAAAAGATACTTGTACACATATATACATACACAAAACCAGAATAATCAAATAAATGCATATAGCGGATTTCAGATCGGGGCCTAGACCCATGTAGGAATTTAGTGGATTTTCTTCAGTTAACTTAAATGTTCAGTTAAATATGAAATAGTCTTTTTAGCTACATTTCGTATTCGCTATTTGCATCTATTCACCATCCTGGGTGAAGTGAGTGATACCATGGGTGTTCTTTTTTGGTGCCTGGAGGCTGTGGGGACCTGGATGGGGAACAACATACTTCAGCAGAACTCTGGTTGGATGGAGTAGCTGTGGGTGGGCCCTTCTGCATCGAGGAGTTTATCATCTTTGGTCTTGGGTGGGGTTGCACTACTCCATACACAACCAGGGAGTAATTTGGAGGTCCTCCAGGACTCACGGCTCCTGCTTGAACAGCAGGTGGCAGACTTGTCTTGGATGGGCTTTGCTCAACTTCATATTGTGTGCCAGTTATATACCCTTTCCTGCATAGGGAGGGTCTCCGCTCGGTTACTTGCGCCCTGTTCATCTCCCATTTGGTCTATTGCAATATGCTGTGTGCATAGAGCTACCATTGAAAAGTTTTTGGAAACTTCAGCTTGTACAGAATGCGGCCATCTTGGGCACCCAAAGAATGGCCTGTGTAACACCTATGCTCCACAAGCTGCATTGGGTGCTAGTTTGCTTCTGAGTCCAAATCAAGGTATTGGATATGACTTTTAAAGTCATAAATAACAGCTGCCCAAAGCAGAGGTGGAAAAAGTTCATCACTGAATAAATTTTTTTTTAAAAAAATTAGACTCTGAAGACTCATACCATCATACCTGAGACAGAGAAGGATGTTCAGTCTTGGAATACTTAAGGTAAGAATCTTCATTATTGTTTTGGACTGAAGGTAACTGTCAATGCTCAAAAAGATTCTAGCTGAAGCCATATTCTTTTTTGCTTTGTTTCTTAGTTGCCATATTTAGTGGGGAAGGGGGACTTGTGGAATGTAGAATGTTCTCCTCCAATGTGCCAGACATAACAGCAATAAGGCAGGAGGGAGTGCTGAGAAATTCATCCCCTGCTTGGTTGGCTAATATGACCTGCGACACAAGGGTGTGGCCAGTCTCTATTCTTTAATTATACCAAAAACTATTCATTATTCAGAATTATTCAGTGCTGGTTTCACATTTGACTGTGCCGATATGATGTACCCAATAAACAGGATTTTTTTAGGAAGCCAAGGAGTCTTGAATTGTTTGGGAGCATTGCTCAGAACCATAATGGTAACAAAGTCAAAAAGACATTGAAATACAATCTTTCAGTTCTCATGAATTGAGGGGTTTAGGATAACTTGCTGCGGGACTCCTCACCCCGGCCAACTCTCTGTGGGGATAACTCAACATGAGACTGGGCCTTCCGCTTGGGGTGGGGGGGGGGATACTGACTACAGTTTGTTGCAAACAATAGGCCAAAAGAACATGCATGGGCACTGTGAATGAAACCAACAAATGATTAACCAAAGAGTAAACAAATGCAATTATTAACTATAAGAAAAAAACTGTGATGTTCCATTACATGCAGATTTACCTACATAAATATCCTTTTTTCTGTGATAAAAAGTTCAACGGTTGTAATACTGTTCAAAACCTGATTCGTTGCCAAAAAGAACAAAGCACCAATTCTACAAGAAAACCCAAGAATGTTCAAATTAGAAAGGGAGAACAAATATGAAGCACTAATGACACAGAGCATGATAGGATCACAATATAAGAAAATCAAGAGTGCTTCCAAATGAGGAAAATGTTATATGGGATACATACAGAATGAATATAAGTTGTAATTTACCCAATGACTACTAGATGGTAGCAAAGAAGTAGAGAAAGCTTAAGACTTTGCTTCTGTCTAGTGGTCATCTGGAACCCAAATATAGTGGCTGGTTGCTGCATGATACAACACAGCAACCAGGAAGTCCTATCTCTCCTGCTGAAATACAGATAATAAGGGCATAGCCACTCTGTACACAGTGGCTTTTGCCAATCAAAAATAGATGCACTTTTAACTATACTGGAAACCAGAAGCATCAAGGGCTTGGTTACTAGAAAAGGCATGCAATATAAGCCTATAAAAGAGTATAAGACATCAATAGAAGTGAATATTTGTAGCTCAGGGTTGAACTTTGGGGTTTTTAGTGAACTGATGATATTACCTAGTTTGGTAATGAAACATCTGCAAGAAAATAACCAAGCTCAGAGACCCCATAGCATCTTAAAATTTCCAAAAGAAAAATAGTTTCTATTGCCCAATCACACCCAACATTTTGATGTTCTTCATCTCCCTTGGGACATTCCCAATAGAAATTGCCTAATTTTCCTCAAAGCAAAACAAAACAAAAACAAAACACAATACTTTGATCAAATAATCGAAACTGATGTGAAGTTATTTATCTAATTTCCTAGGACAACAAGCAAAGGAGCAAGCTAATAAAACAATATTGGAGATTGTGATGCTAACATTTTTTTAGTACAATTGTTTTAGGCCCTGCTAATCTCAAAAGTTAAACTATTAATTGAGAAAGGTGCATTTGGTTTAGAAAAATGTTTCTTACATTAACTAACCTATTTTGAATGCCAGTTGCATCGTTTTTCACGCCAGAAAAAACAGCTCCAGTAATTATTCCCATGACTGTGATAATAGCTATCTAGGAAGAAAGGGTACTTCAAATTATCAATGTTAGAATGAAACAGGGATGAAATGTTTTGACAAATTAAGGAGCTTATAAAATATAGCTGTTTTCTGTAGTTCTACAGTTTACATGATATGACAAATATTCCATTCCAATGCCTAGGAAAGGATAGGGAGAATAGGGATGGGAAATACCTGCTTTTACAACTAGGAGGGTGATCTAAACTGCAAAAATCTAGTCAACCACTAAATGGAATCAAATAGTTAAAGAAACCTCCCATTTTTGTACCCATATCTGGTAGTCTTGGCTTGGGAGGTATGTATCTTACATTGTACTAACCAATGGTACCTATCTCTTAGGCATAGTCCGATGAGAGACAGTTAATTGGATTCCTATAACCCACTATTCCACAATCAAAGCCTATTTTGCATATATGTAAATCCAACCTTATCCAAGTTTTGAAAACATACTAAGTGGTGGGTAGGGTTGGGTTAAGTTAGGTTGAGTTGAGTTGAGTTGATTTTGGCCTAACCAACAAATCATTTGATGTAGAATCTTTAGTTTCCGTAATTTAATTAGTTGAGAATTCCTGTCTGGGAACTCTATGGACTTCCAAAGTCACTGTACAGCAGCAGTTTAGGGTGGAGGGCATTAAAAATAAAGTAAACTATGCTTGAATGTGTTAACCAAGTAATTCTAATGACTACGCAGAATTACTATTTGGTTAATGGGGATTACTGTTACATAAATATGCCTAGGATGGTGGCACCAATTATCATAATCAAGCTGACGGATATCTAAGATTTTTATTTTGAAGAATAAGCACATATAATTAAAATCTCAGCTAAGGTGATGGTAACAGGCTGCTCTGAAGTGTTGAACAGGAAGGATTGCCTCAATCAAAATGACAGGAAGCTCTTAAACGTGGTTCTAGGCTCAAGAGAGCTGCGGAAAGATCCAAAGGCCGGCACTTATTCTACCATTAAACAATTGGAGTGGGAAACAAGGATCATAGCTAGACCCATTTAAGAGGATTAACAAAAGGGATTAATTCCATGAAATGTAAGGGCTTTTAGAAGAATGCCTTCAAAAATCCATCTATAATGAGGTTAGGGAGATAGAAATGATTGTGAGAAAAAAGTCAGAGCTCTTAGCTGAGGGGGAAATTGTAAGCTCCTAAAATCATAATTCCTGTCACAAGGTCAAATTTTTACAAAGCAATTTATAAGATCCACATAAGACTAGCACACACATAACAAAACTTTTTAACTTCATGGCCTCTCTGTGCAGAAAATTTAATAATTACTATTATTACATTAGCTGTGATGTATTAATGCTCGAAGGTGGTTTCATTATCCGGAAGATGACTAGAGAAGGAAGCCATGGCTTGATTTTACTTTGCAACTTCATTCCCAGACTTCTTCAGCATTTATGATTACTCTAGTTGGGTAATGAAATGTTCTGCAAGAGAACAACCAAGCCCAGAGAGCACTAAGGATTTTAAAGACTCCATTTATAAATAGGCCTAAATGCAATAATTCTAGATCTGCCACTGATTAAAAAAACACTTAAACATATACAGGTTATTTCATAATATATATCAAACATGTACAGGTTAATACTTAATATATCAAGCAGGAGGAGGAGGCCACTTTGTTTACCTGGGCTGTGGAATTTTGTGGATTGCCTATCAAATTTTTAAATGTGCGCCTGGATAACCACTTGAGTTGATGAAGAAAAGGAGTGGAATATGGAATTCCTTTGATTATTGTTCCTAATCTTTTCTGCTCCTTAGACAGTACATCCAGTTCTTCAAGCATTTTTTTGTAGAAACTGCATTTAGAAAACTGTACTGCTAATGTTACAGCAATGGTCTCCTGTTCCCTTTCAGTTGCCTCCAGAACTGTTCGAGAGACAACAAAAAGCCAAATTAATGCATTCAAATAAAACGAGAGAAACATACAGGTCAGTTGATCCACAGTTTATGTTCTAGGTCATATCTGTCTTTTGCAAACAGCCACTTTTCCACCGGTGAGCAGCTGCTGATCTCTACCATGATTCCAGATTCATGTGATTTTGCAGTTTTTCACTGCTTTTCAAAGCAGTTTGAGAAAAATAATCTTAATAATAATCTTAAAACAGCCTATGAAGGAAGGCAGCAAAAGACAAGTGTGTTTTCAGATATGTTTTCTTCAGTATCCAAATCAACAGCTCCTCAGAGTGGAATTACAAATAAGTCTGTGTGTATGTGCAGTGTGTTTATGTTGGTATGTATAACAGTGGTGAGATTCAGCCAGTTTGCACCTATTCGGGAGAACCGGTTGTTAACTTTCTAAGTAGTTGGGAGAATCGGTTGTTGGAAGAAATCTCATTTTGTTTTTTTTTCACTTTACAGGGCTAATCCTGTAAGGAAGGCAGGAAGGAAACATTCTGGTGTTGTTTCTAGCCTAATCTTGATTGCTCTGCTTAGAGAAACTGCCTCTCCAGTTAACCCTTGTTACCATTGTAACAACTAAGGCGAAGTGCCCATCGACCTGAGTGATGTTGAGTTGGCCACACCCACCCAGTCGCATGACCACTGAGCCACACCTACCCAGCTGGTCATTAGGGCAGAGAACCGGTTGTTAAATTATTTGAATCCCACCACTATATACACATACCAGTGATGGGATTCAGCCAGTTCTCACCTATTCAGGAGAACTGGTTGTTAACTTTCTAAGTAGTTTGGAGAACCGGTTGTTGGAAGAAATCTCCTTTTGTTTCCTTCCACTTTACAGGGCTAATCCTGTAAGGAAGGCAGAAAGGAAACATTCCTTTCCACCGAGCCATGCCTACCCAGCTGGTTATTAGGGCAGAGAACCGGTTGTTAAATTATTTGAATCCCACCACTGACACATACATACATATACATATATGTTCACTCTCTAAAACAGGGGTGTCAAATTCGCGGCGTCACAGGCCATATGCATCACATGATGGCCATGCCCACCCCCAGTTTAGTGAAGGGGAAAAGGTTGTGATATGTCATGTGATGACGTGTCATCGCAGGCTTTAGAATATTCTTTTTAATTGAAAGACTTCTCAAAATTCGCAATTTTAAGATATACGGACATGAACTCTCAGAATTCCCCAGTCAGCATGAAGTCCACACTAAAATTCCAAAGTTTGAAAAATACTGAAATAAATGATAGGAATGCAAAATAATTTAAACAAGAATTGGATGCTAACCAGGAATGAATGAACAAATCAGTATGTGTCTGTGTGTGTGTGTGTGTGGGTGTGTGTGTGTGTGTACGTCCGTGCATGTGTGTGTGGGTGTACAGGTAGTCCTTGATGTACAGCTGTTAATTGAACCTCAAATTACAATCATAAGTCAAGCCAGTTAAACAAAGCCTATTGACTGCGATGGGATTTTTGCTGGAAGCCAGAAGTAAATGCCAGTTTCTGGCAACACAGCAAAAAATGTAAATTACAGTCACATGACTATGGTTCACTACAAATGGCCATAATTGTGGACTAGTTGGCAAGCATCCAAAATGCAATCACGTATTGGTGAGGAAGGGTGGACTAGCCCTCAGAAATTCCAATCCAAGTTATAAGTACCTTTGGGGGACGTCCAACTTCAAATGGTTGCTAAGCAGCCAGTCACTAAGCAAGGATTGCTTGCATCCTTACAAATGAATTTTATAAATATATTTTATTTATAATGCCTTCCTTCCTTCCTTGCCTTTCATCACCTCGCTGAGATTATTTTGGCTGTTCTGCCCAGACCGTTCTCTTTTTTTATTTTGGAGCTGGAGTATAGGAAAGAGAAAAGGCCCCTTGAAGCAGAATCTCCCACCTCACTCTGAGGGTGCTAATGAGTTCATTCTTTTTTCTGAAACAACTACCCACGTGCGGCTGGCTCAGGGGCAATGCACACCCCCCCCAATTTCTTCCACAATAGAGCCGAGGTGGCGCAGTGGTTAGAGTGCAGTACTGCAGGCTACTTCAGCTGACTGCTAGCTGCAGTTCAGCAATTCAAATCTCATCGGCTCAAGGTTGACTCAGCCTTCCATCCTTCCGAGGTGGGTAAAATGAGGACCCAGATTGTTGGGGGCAATAGGTTGACTCTATAAACCGCTTAGAGAGGGTTGTAAAAGCACTATGAAGTGGTATATAAGCCTAAGTGCTATTGTCATTCATACTTGCGCTGTGAATTGTCATTTTACTTGCTGCAACCGCCGAGGAATCCCCATTGATGATATCCAGAAAGAAATCAGCAGGGTTGTTGTACGGTTCACACACAAACCCTATAAGGAATTTTTTAAAAAAAAAATTCATTACCACAGCAGTCTTAATGAAAACTCACAAAGCAATTACAACTTGGTGTGTTTATTAGTTATATCCAATTTGGCTACTTCATCATGCTTTATGAGGGATAGCCAAAAAAGGTACTAACAAATCTTTTTTTTTAATTAGACACTATAAACCAGAACTTTCTAACTGTCGTAATTGTTTTCAGAGATACCAGAGTTTTACTATATTTAGATCCCCAAACTGCCCATCCAACCAAAGGGGCTATACAGGTAGTCCTTGAGTTACAACTACAACTGAGTCCAAAATTTCTGTTGCTAAGTGAAACATTTGTTAAGTGAATTTTGCCTCATTTTACAACCTTTCTCACCACAGTTGTTAAGTGAATTGTTGTTGGTAAGCAGTTGCTAAGTGAATCTGGTTTCCTCATTGACTTTGTTTGTCAGAAGGTTGCAAAATGTAATAACATGACCACGGGACACTGCAACCATCATAAATATGAGTCAGTTTGCCAAGTACCCAAATTTTGATCATGTGACTTTAAGGGTGCTGCAACAGTCGTAAGTGTGAAAAGCAGTAATACAACAAGTCACCTTTTTCAGTGTTATTGCAACTTTGAACCGCCACTAAATGAACTGCTACAAGTCAAGGACTAGCTTTATACCTATATTTGTAAGTTGGCCAAATAGGAAAATGAACTCCAGTTATTGGCTTCTTAAGCATGTGAGAGAGGGGTGGTCTAGAAATGTGAAATATAAATAAATACAATACAATATAATACAATAAATAAATAAATAAGATGGTGGTGCAACTCCAGATTACATACATACATACATACATACATACATACATACATACATACATACATACATACATATATATATATATGGAAAATAAACAAACAGTTGCCAGTTAATGAGGGAGGGAGGATTCGCTTTTCTGAATCTGGAGTTGCACTGTTTGTTTATTTTCCATATATAACTGTTTGTTTATTTTCCATATATATATATGTATGTATGTATGTATGTATGTATGTATGTATGTATGTATGTATGTATGTATGTATGTATATATATATATATATATATATATATATATATATATATATATATATATATATATATATATATATATATATATATATATATATATATATATATATATATATACTTAAAGTCACAACCCCTGGTATGCCCAAGTGTGGGAGGAAGGTCACACTTCCACTCTCTGTCATTAGGCTCGTCACAAGAGTCCATCCAGACAGAAACCCAATATTTTTACTGTTGCCTTTGTTATATTTGTGTTTTTATTTGTGCTGATAAATAAATAAAGGAAGACTAGTATAGATCTATTTCAAGCTATTTAGCTCTCATCAGCTAGCCATATCCTTACTGGGATTCGAACCTGTGCTCTATTGCCTCCCAGGCAGGGAGTTAACCATTTGAGCTACAGAGAACGACTCCTTTTATCAGCCAGCCAGGGTGGGAGGTATATACTTAAAGTCACAACCCCTGGTATGCCCAAGTGTGGGAGGAAGGTCACACTTCCACTCTCTGTCATTAGGCTCGTCACAAGAGTCCATCCAGACAGAAACCCAATATTTTTACTGTTGCCTTTGTTATATTTGTGTTTTTATTTGTGCTGATAAATAAATGAAGGGAGACTTTATTTATCAGCACAAATAAAAACACAAATATAACAAAAGGCAACAGTAAAAATATTGGGTTTCTGTCGTGATGGACTCTTGTGACGAGCCGATTGACAGATGTTGGAAGCAGTTAGCTTCCTCCCATAATTGGGGCTTACCAGGGGTTGTGACACTAATATATATAACATATATATGTTATATTTATGCTGATAAATAAATAAAGGGAGACTAGTATAGATCTATTTCAAGCTATTTAGCTCTCATCAGCTAGCCATACCCTTGCTGGGAATCGAACCTGTGCTCTATTGCCTCTTAGGCAGATGTGTTAACCATTGAGCTACAGAGCTCGACTCCTTATCACCCTGGCCTGGCTATATAAACAGGAAAACATCTCAAACTACAAATATAAATCTAGGGATAATCTAGCACTGACCTTTCTCCAGACAGTGAGGTTTAATAACTCCCATCTATTGCAACATATCTGTATTAAATCTGAGCCAAAAGGCTGTACCAGATGCCATTTGCCAGGCCCTAAAAGTTTTTTTTTTAATTCTATATGAACTGTTTAACGCTGAGTTGCTCTGAGCCTTCTGAGGTCCTTTATCAGATAATAAGAGGTTGCTGTTTGTTAAACTGTGCTTAGTAGTATTAACCACAAGGAGGCAGAGGAGTTAAGGACTTATTTTGAGTTTCATCTGCGGGGATTTCTGACCCCAACTGAAACACAATTTTTCATTCAATAAAGCAAGCATACAACAAATTTATGATCACTAGACTCCAAAAATCTCTTGTTCAATTTCAATAAATCTTACTGTCCAAAATTAGTATGTCCTAAAAACGGGTATATTCTTGTTATGAAATGGATTAATAAAGAGGCATATATATTTTGTTAGTATTTAGATAAAATATTAGATATGATTTAGATTTTTGAGCATAATTTGTTTCCTTTGCAATACATGATTTATGTCTGGAGCAGTGTATGGGGGAGGGGGGGTTGCATTTAATCATTCATTCAGTCAGTCTTAAAAGGGATTTGCAGGTTCTATCAGACTCTCAAAAGGGCCATGGCGCAAACAGGCTAGGAATCCCTGCTCCAAGAGATTTTTAAACTCAGATAATTTCCTTCTGCTTTTCATTCCCAGACACAAACATATGAACCATTTTTTATTTTATGTTTTCTTGCCACTTTGTTTCATCCAGTGTATAACCTATCCCAATGTCTATCACAATTCTAACCAGTTTAAAAGTAGAATGATTAGCGTTAGAACAGCAATTTAAAAAATAAAAAATACAATAGTGACATTTGCCAAATATCCATTCTGGGGAGAAGATTGTTATGAAAACAATCAGAACATCAAGTAGCTATATTAAGCCAATCCACCCATCCTATCTATTTACCTACCTACCTACCTACCTACCTACTTACCTACCTACACCCACACACACCCACACACACCATCCAAAGTCTGCTGAAAAAGCCAGATCTTCAAGGCTTCACAGAAGTAAGCAAAGCTCCATTTTCTTAGATTTTCCTCCAGATCACACATAGATAACCAGGTGCCAGGCTTTGCTTATCTCTGCAATGTATTTCCTTAAATACTTTTTCTCACTAACCATTGCTCAAGATATATTTCTTACTGTCCAAAATATTCACAGGCGCATCCATAATTTGTACTTGTAACAACTCTCAATGATGGAAATGCATTGCCTTGTGTTCAGCTCCACTTTCTCTGCCTTTAGGAAAGATCAAATTCTTCCTTTTCAGCCAGACATTTTTCACTTGGAGTTTGTATTCCACTGATTTTAACTGGTGTTTTTTTTTTTTTAAATTAAAATGATACCTTTTCCATTCTATACTGGAATGTTAATTCCTCAAACAGAAAAGCAGTGGGCTAATGAAATAAGATAAGAATGGGGCGCACCCCGTTAAAAACTCACCAAGACTTTTGAAATAGGGAAGCGCATTGTCAGCTGGCCCGTGATACAATAGCCTTCCAGCAGCAAGTAATGTCAGGCTGTCAAACAACTTGAAAATAGAGTACCGGGGCTGATGGATTGAAAAAATGATTGTCTTTCCTTGCAGTGACATCCTGAGTGCAACACAGGGAAGATCATTAACTCATGTAAGAGCACTTTGCTTTTAAGTGCTCTGCATCAAAGTATAATACATACAGCTTGAAATGAGAAAATGGATCAGGGTCTTGAATGAAGCTACTACAGTCAAAAATTGCTGAGGGTCTTATAGCCTTACCCTGCTCAGCTAAAACCACCTGTTTTAGCCCAGTTCTGTCTTAACCATAGCCAATCAATCAATCAGAACAGAGCTGGAAGGGACCTTGGAGGTCTTCTAGTCCAACCCCCTATGCAAGCAGGAGACCCTATACCATTTCAGACAAGTGGCTGTCCAGTCTTTTCTTAAAAATCTCCAGTGATGGAGTGTCCATGATTTCTGAAGGCAAGCTAGTTAATTGTTCTCACTGTTAGAAAGTTTCTCCTTAATTCCGAGTTGCTTCTCTCCTTGGTTAGTTTCCATCCATTGTTTCTTGTCCTGCATAAAGGTGCTTTGATAAATAAGTTGACCACCCCCTTCTCTTTGTGGCAATGCTGCTATCATGTCCCCACCTAGTCCTTCTTTTTTTCTAGACTAGCCAAACCCAAATCCTGCATTATCTGTATTATGCATTTTGTGTATTAGTGTATTATGACACTACACACATTTATTTTAGCAAACGTACAAAAGACATATTGAACATTTATTTTTATTTTTTTGGAAGAAAAAATCTAAATGAAACATGGGCCTTCATTAAACTGCTAAATTTACTGATCATAGCAAATTGAGTTTTCAAAGTATAGCATAGCACATATATATATATATATATATATATATATATATATATATATATATATATATATATATATATATATATATATATATATATATATATATATATATATATATATATATATATATATATATATATATATATATATATATATATATATATATATATATATATATATATATATATAGTCCCATAATGCTTTACAGCACTCTCTGAGCGATTTGCAAATGTCAGCATACTGTCCCAAATAATCTGAATACTCATTTTATCGACCTCGGATGCGTGGATGGGTGGATGGCTGAATCAACCTTGACCCCCTTAAGGATCGAACTCTAGAGCTTGTCTACTATACTACATTCCAACCAGTGTAATGAAATGAATTAATGGCACACAATGAAGAAGATTCTCCTGGCCACCAGGAATGACACAAGTACAGGTCAGTGGTGGGATCCTGCCGGTTTAACAACTGGTTCAGTGATTGCGTGTTGTGTGTGCGTGCACAATTTTATGAAATCTTACTTCCACGTTACTTCTTGGGGAGTGACACAGCTGAGGCGAGGCAATCCGCTCTGCTGCGCTAATCAGCTGAGAGGATATGGGTAAGGACGGACGGGTGGGCCAACCTAATTGTCGGAGTGAACCAGTTCGCTCTCAGCTGATCGTCAAAGTTACTAGTTCATCTGAACCGGTCTGAACTGACTGAATCCCACCCCTGGTGCAGGTGGTTTTCAACCTATGAGCACAGTTGAGCCTGACATTTCCATTGTTTAAATGAGTTGCACACAATTTTACAAACACTTTTTTTGCCACAATGATTAAGCAAACATCTGCAGTGGTCGTAAGAGCGAGGACTGGCTGTAAGCCACTTTTTTACATTGTAACTTCAAAAGGTCGCTACACGAACGGCCGTAAGTCGAGCCCTACCTGTGGCACAGATTACCTTTTTAAGAGCAGCAGGACAGCATTGGCCGTGCTAGAATCCAGTCCTGTTGTTGGTTCATCTAAGAACAACACTTTGGGGTTAGTAATGAGTTCTAATCCAATGCTGGTCCTTTTCCTTTCCCCCCCTGAAACTCCACGAGCAAAATAGGTGCCAACCTGGAGCAGCAAAGGAAATGACAAAATAAACCTCATGGAAATGTAACATTTCATGAACAGTATGGGGGGGTGGAAAACATTTCAGCATAAAATACTTTAATCATGTCCGTTCCTGGTAATAACTGACTTTATCAAATGGGACATCACTGAAAGAATATGGGAACCCGGAATGCCACGTATTTTAGGGCCCTCAGTCTACATTCAGCATTTTGACCATCGTCCCCATCTGGCTCGCATGGGATCAATCAGTAATTAGAAATCAAATGTAAATTAAGCGCATGCCATGTGTGCAATACAACTGCATTGCTTTTATTTTGAAGGCGACTGCTTTTTTTCCTTTTCCAATGTACATATATGTGTGGATGGGTGTGTGTGCCTATGCATCTTCACAACCCTATTGGTTTGGCCCTTCACAGCAGCCCCATTTCTCACATGGGAAGATTGATTACCCACCCCTGCATTAATTGAATAGAAGAAGGGATCTCAGATGGTTATCTTAAGCAACCTGTCCTCTTGCACTGGTGAAAGGATGCACATTCGTATGGAGTTCATGTGATCCTTTGTTGCCAGAAAAATCCATAAGACCTCACCTAAAGATTGCAATAGCACTTAGATTTATATACCACTCCACAGGGCTTTACAGAGCCTCTCTAAGTAGTTTACAGAGTCAGCATATTGCCCCCAACAACCTGAGTCCTCCTTTTACCGACCTCAGAAGGATGGAAGGCTGAATCAACCTTGAGCTCGTCAGGATCGAACCCCTGGCTGTGGGCAGAATTAGCCTGCAACACTGCATTCTAACCACTGCACCACCACAGCTGTTTTAATGATCCTCTTTGGATCACTGGGTGCATTTGGGCCACTGGGATTTTGAGAACATGCATGTCCTTGAGGCACTCACAAAATGGCCGCCTTGAACAAATCTTCCCTCATAGATTAGTAGAGCCGAGGTGGCACAGTGGTTAGGGTGCAGTACTGCAGGCCATTTCAGCTGACTGTTATCTGCAGTTCAGCGGTTCTAATATCACCGGCTCAAGGTTGACTCAGCCTTCCATCCTTCCGAGGTGGGTGAAATGAGGACCCAGACTGTGGGGGCGATATGCTGACTCTGTAAACCGCTTAGAGAGGGCTGAAAGCCCTATAAAGCGGTATATAAGTCTAACTGCTATTGCTATTGCTATTAGCATGTGCAGAACCGAAAATAAAGTTGGTGGCACCCAGGATAGAACAGTACGGTCACGTGTCCAGCCAAATTACTACCTATTCGGCCGGACCGAACCAGTAGGAACCCACCTCTGATGCGGATGAGATGATCCACAATTCCTCATTTTTGCAGGCCCTTCAGCTGCTACATTACGTTAAGATAAGACTGATACAGCAGCTCCAGACTGGATGCTTTCTACAAGCTCAGCACAGCCCCAACTGCAGTTCCTATAACACTCAGGGATCGTTGTTCTTGCAAAATAGAGTAATACTAATGGACTTAAATTTCTCTCACGTTCTGATTAGGTCAAAGGTGGACAAACACCAAGCCGCAGCTTTCTTGCAACCCACAGACATATTTTGGCGGGGGTGTACCATTGTTTCTAGGCATAAATATTTACACCGCTAAATATTGGTACCTCATTTGGGCTAAATGTATGTATAGATGATACCTTGGAATCTGCAACTTTAGCCAAATCCAATTCCTTGAGAACTTGTTCAACCCTCTGCTTCTTTTCATATTTGTTCATAGATAAAGGTAGCCGAAGGGCTGCTGAAAACATTAAATTTTCTCTGACTGTCAAGGTCCCCATCACTATGTCATCCTTAGAGATTAAGAAAAACAACTGGACATTGTCATTTGGACATTACACTTGTTTAGACTGCTATTGTACAGTCATTGTTAGACACTTAAGAGGGTATTGAGCATTCACAGAATTGTATATAGCAGTGGTGGGTTTCAAAAATTGTTCGAACCTACTCTGTGGGTGTGGCCTCCTTTGTGGGAGTGGCTTGCCACCCATGTGACCGGATGGGAGTGGCTTGCCACCCGTGACCGGATATGAAGATGCCGACGACACTTGTCAGAACCACCTTAAATTACCTCACACACAGCACTGGCATGCATAAGAATAGGATGTAAACTTGTTTTTTAAAAGGCATCGTTGGTTTGCGTTAAAACAACTTCAACACACGCAATGTCCTGATTGCACCACAAACGCAGTAGTCATCCTTATCTTTCACAGAGGCACTGAGTTTTATAAATATGAGCATGATAGTGTAGAATAATCATATCCAAGGACCAGTGGTGGGTTTCAAAAAATTTTGGAACCTCTTCTGTAGGTGTGGCCTGCTTTCCGGGTCCACTGGTGGAACCTCTTCTAACCGGTTCGGTAGTTTTGACGAACCGGTTCTACCGAATAGGTGCGAACTGGTAGGAACCCACCTCTGGTATATAGGGTCTGCGTTCCTGTAAAAACCTCTCAAAGCAGAGAGAGATTTTATATTCTGACATGCTCCCACGTGCATAGGATTTTCCAAGACTTCCATCCCCCACCCCTAGTATACAGGTACTCCTCGACTTACAACAACAATTGAGTCCAAAATTTCTGTCACTAAGTAAGACAGTGGTTAAATTAATTTTGCCCCATTTTACAACCTTTCTTGCAACAGTTGTTAGGCGAATCACTGCAGTTGTGAAGTTAGTAACACCGTTGTTAAATTGCCCTATTGATTTAGCTTGTCAGAAGATGACAAAATATACTCACGTGATCCCAGGACACGGCAACTGTCATAAATACGAGTCAGTGTGTGAATTTTTATCACATAATCACGGTTGTAAGAGTGAAAAACCGTCATGTCATTTTTTTTCATTGCCTTTGTAACTTGGAACAGTCTCTAAATGAACTGTTGTAAGTCGAGAACTACCTGTATTCATTTCTAATTTTACAACCCCTGAACATTCTTTTACATTTCATTTCCTCTTCCTGTTTAAATCTTCAGCATCTGTATATTTCGTTTAACAATATTCTATGTTAGATTCTACAATAGAAGCACAGAGGATATTGGAATGTATTGCTGAAGCAAACCATTCTATTTGGCCAATTTATAACAAATAAACGGCAGTGATTGAGAAATGAAAAGGTGTTCTATACTACAGGCTGCTGGGAAATAAAATATGTGGATTATACATAGCAACAAAAGGCTTACCTGTATTACATATCCAGACATGCATTTAAAATGTGTTGGCAGGCCCATGCCATCTAACAAAATATGCCCAGTCAGCCCCTGGGGGTCTTTCCTCGTAGATAAAATGTCTAATAGCCTAAAAGAAAAAGAAAACCCATTTCATGATTGAGACCTACATTTCAAGAACACATCAACTGAGGCTTTGCAATCCTTTGAAATCATAATTTATCTGTGCATGCGCACCCAATAGAAACATGACTTTTCAAAACAGCTACATACACCGGAGAAATATAGAGTTGTTTTAATTGTTCCAAGAATTCAATTGTTCAAAAGTCCTGTAAATATCTAGCTTGGATTGAAACTCTAAAACTTATGAATAACAGTTTCAGGAAATGGGTATGTCAAACTTTAATGAAAAGAAGGACTAGGGGAGACATGATAGCAGTGTTCCAATATCTCAGGGGCTGCCACAAAGAAGAGCTATTCTCCAAACCACCTGAGGGCAGGACAAGAAGCAATGGATGGAAACTAAACAAGGAGGAAAGCAGCCTAGAATTAAGGAGAAATTTTCTGACGGAACAATTAATCAGTGTGGAATGACTTGCCTCCAGAAGTTGTGGGTGCTCCAGCACTGGAGGTTTTTAAGAAGAGATTGGATAACCATTCGGCTGAAATGATGTAGGATTTTCTGCCTTAGCAGGGAGTTGGACTAGAAGACCTCCAAGCTCCCTTCCAACTCTGTTATTCTGTTATTCTTAGAAAGGTGCCATTTCCGCTGTATATCCTTAGTCATTGCTGGGGCTCACTCAGTGACTGTGACTCTACTAAGCTGCAATATACATTTAATTGGATCATAAAATAGGGGTTTTGTTCCATTAATTTAACACTTACGAAGATTTGCCAGAGCCAGTGGGTCCTAGAATTGCATTAAGACCAGGTTTCATGACACCACTGTAAAATAAAATTAGTTTGTTACTCTGGAGATGTTTACTGTATGTATATATAGATAGATAGATGATAGATAGATAGATAGATAGATAGATAGATAGATAGATAGATAGATAGATAGATAGATAGATAGATAGATATAGATATAGATGATATAGATAGAGATTATATATATATATATATATATATATATATATATATATATATATATATATATATATATATATATATATATATATATATATATATATATATATATATATATATATATATATAACAAATACAAATTACACATTTTGCTTTGTTATCTTTGATTCACAGACAGATAACATGTGATTATTAGCTATAAGTTTCTCATCGTTTCAATTGATTGCCTTCCACAGTTTCAAAGCTGCTTCTAAATACCTACTGCGTGGACCTCCAGAAGTTGTGGGTGCTCCAGGACTGGAGAACAGATTGGACAACCATTTGTCTGACATGGTTTAGGTTTCCTGCCTGAGCAGGGGGTTGGATTAGAAGACCTCCAAGGTACCTTCCAACTCTGTTATTCTGTGATCCAATGTATGGAGATGATGACACTTGAAACCTAAAGTTCAAACAACTCTTAAAGAGTACTTCGGCACTTACTGGTTTTGGTTGGACATTAAAAGCCTAGATCAGTAAATCAGGCGGATTTACCTATCCTCCGCGAGCTGCACTGGCTGCCTATTGGTCTCCGGATACGCTTCAAGGCGCTAGTCGTCACTTATAAAGCCCTTCATGGTATTGGACCTGGGTACTTGAGAGACCGCCTGCTGCCAATTACCTCCACTAGACCGATTAGATCCCACAGATTAGGCCTCCTCCGAATTCCATCCGCCGGCCAGTGTCGACTGGCAACTACCTGGAGGAGAGCCTTCTCTGTGGCTGCTCCGACCCTCTGGAACGAACTCCCCGTGGAGATTCGAACCCTCGCCACCCTCCAGGCCTTCCGCAAAGCCCTCAAAACCTGGCTGTTCCGACAGGCCTGGGGCTAAAGAGCTGTTGCCCCCGTCTCGAATGGTATGACTGTTGTGAGTTTTAAATTATATATTGTTATGTTTGCTTTTTTTTAATTTTTTGTTTGTATCCCCCTTCCCCGGTTCGAGTTGTGAGCCGCCCTGAGTCCCCCTTCGGGGGAAAAGGGCAGCATACAAATACAATAAACTGAAACTGAAACTGAAACGGAGCTTCCATCATACTGTTGTAGCTCCCATTTTGGAATTTCCTGATGTTCCACCATCCAAATCCCAACCAAACCTGATACTGCTTAGCTTCCCAGTCCATACCAATTTAACCCAATAAACCCCCTCCTCAGTTAAAACTTACCTGACATTGAACAAAATGTTCTTTTTAATTTCTTTTCGAAAGCCAAGGTAACCTGTCTTGAATTTCACATAATAGGAAACATTGTAAAAGGTCATGCTACTTCCTATTATACTCGTCTTGCTTGAGAAAGTAACTTTTCTCTTCGATATGTCAAGTATATTTTTGTCAGCGTCTTGAAAAAAACAAACAAAAGGAATGGTTGGAAACACCATGGCACATCTGGAGAGAACAAGTTGGCAGATGTAATATTTGGCTATCAGATATATAACTAGGGAATAATACATGTCTCATGCTAAAATAAGGTTGAATGAACCATGGCTTACCATCATATTCTAAAAAGGGTTAGATTTTTGCATCTGGGTAACATATTGTCTTTGAGAAATGGCCTCCAACGAAAGCTTTAATGCAATATTTTACATTTTCTTTTTAAAAGAAAATATAGTAAAAGTGCTTGTGGGAGGCTGTATGTAGCTAACAGCCCATACATCAGTGGTGGGATTCAAATTTTTTTACAACTGGTTCTGTGGGTGTGGCTTCCTGAGCAGGGTGTGGCTTGGTGGGTATGGCAGGGGAAGGATACTGTAAACTCTCCATTCCCTCCCCACTCCAGAGGAAGGTTACTGCAAAATCCCCATTTCCTCCCGATCAGCTGTGACTCGGGAGGCAGAGAATACATGGGGGCGGGGCCAGTCAGAGGTGGTACTTACAGGTTCTCCGAACTACTCAAAATTTCCACTACCTGTTCTCCAGAACTGGTCAGAATCTGCTGAATACCCCCTCTGCCATCCCTACCATAAAACAAATAAACAAACCATAATGGTTGGAAATACCCAGTGCATTAAACCCAAATCAAACATCTATGGGTCAGTTCAGTTCTTGCATTCCTATCGCAATAACATCCTTATGTTTGCAAGTACTTGGATATTTCTTTTATAATTCCATAGCACCTCAGCTTATGAAAGTGTGATGTGGGACAGATAGGGAGTTAGATGATCAAAAACCAGGCAGAAGTGTTTTCAATTATTCAGGAAGTCTTTGCACACTTATTATTTAAATTTCTGTACAGGTAGCCCTTGAGTTACAACAGTTCATTTACCTGATCGTTCAAAGTTATAATTGCACTGAAAAAAGTGTTTTATGACCATTTTTTACACTTATGACTGTTGTGGGATCCCCATGGACACATGATCAAAATTCAGACTTTTGGCAACTGGCTCTTATTTATGACAGTTGTAGTGTCCCGGGGTCATGTGATCCCCCTTTGCAGCCTTCTGACAAACGAAGTAAATGAAGAAGCTAGATTCGCTTAACGACCACATGATTCACGTAACAACTGCAGTGATTCTCTTAACAACTATGGCGAGAAAGCTCATAAAATGGGGCAAAGCCTACTTAACATGTGTCTCACTTAATAACATAAAGTTTGGGCTAAATTGTGGTCATAACTTGAGGAGTAACTGTATACACTTTTGGAACACTGGGACTTGTGATCATTAGAAAGCAGCAAGCAAAAAGCAATAAAATGTTCACCCTGTTGGTAAAGAATGGCTCTTCCTAAAATATGACATCCTTTGCCGTTCTGTCCCTACCTGATAAGTCTAGTAATTAAGTATGCAGGACTTTCTAGCTAATTAATATCTGCAACAGAAAAGGGGATGAAACCCTGACTCAACTCCTGGTCTGGCAAAGTTTCTTGACAAAGCTATCATGTAGCCTTCCAGGAATTTTAGGTCAAGGATGTGAAGCTCAAGAATGAGAGGCCCAAAGAGAGAACATCTAAGACAGTGTTTCTCAACCTTGGCAACTTTAAGTCCTGTGGACTTCAACTCCCAGAATCCCCCAGCCAGCACAGCTGGCTGGGGAATTCTGGGAGTTGAAGTCCACAGAACTTAAAGTCGCCAAGGTTGAGAAACACTGATCTAAGAACAGAAGTGAGATAAAATGAAGCTGGGTGTTGGTTTTCCAACAAAATGGAGTTGCTCTGTCAAAAACTAGTTATACTAGTCGTACAGTGTGTTATGAGTTAGTATCAATGAAGAGATGCTATAGGAGAGCTTGGCATGCCCAATGAATTAGATTTATCCTACAAAGTTTTCTAAAAGATTTAGGTTTCTCTAGTGTTGCATTGATGGCACCTATGCAACCCACACCCCCATCTTTTTTGGAATTACTAAAGTGCATGCGGCACACATGGAAATGGGTGTGGCTCCAACTGTACACTTTTCAGCTGCACAAACCACCTCTGAGAAGAGCTTGTCTGGCCTCCAAGGCCTCCGAAAACAAGATTCAAAGGTGTCTCTATTTCTGCAATGAGGCTGTAAGGTTTTATTGTTACTTATAGGTTAGTACGGGTAGTCCTCAACTTACAACAGTTCACTTAGTGACCACTGGAAGTTACAACAGCAGTGAAAAAAGTGACTCAGGACTGTTTTTCACACTTCTGACCATTGCAGTATCCCTAGGGTCACGTGATCAAAATTCAGAGTCACTTAACAACTGGGTTACTGCAATGATTCACTGAACAATTGTGGCAAGCAAGGTTGTGAAATGGGACAAAATTCACTTAAGAAATGTATCATTCGGCAGCATAAATTTTGGGCTCAATTGTGGTCACAAGTAGAGGATGTACAAAGGATGTCAGGCATTGGGGAGTCCATAAAGCAAAGGTTAATATTGCTAATTCATATTATAATTAATATATTATATAGTAAAGACAGATAGATGGTTGGATGGATGAATGAGTAGGTAGGTAGGTAGGTAGGTAGGTAAAGTAGGTAGGTAGGTAGGTAGGTGATTGATTGATTGATTGAGAGAGAGAGAGAGAGACAGACAGACAGACAAATAAATAATTAATATGAATTAATAATAAAAATTAATTCTTGAGTGCATGCCACTCAATCCATGCACAGATTTCAGCCAGAGTAAAAAAAAAACACCCCACTCCAGATGGGTCAGTGGTCTATAAAGACCATCTGCCGAAACTGGTGAGTGAGCTTACCCATATTCTCAGTTCAGAAACTAATTGAGTTCACCCAACACGCTGTGTAATTACGAAGCCTAAAAGTACTAACGAAGTTTTGCATCTGATACAAAGGTGGTGGTTGGGTCTTTATAAAGCCCCTCGTGCCAATGTGCCCTTACAGATCAAAGAACTGCCTCAAAGAGCCAAAGTAGCACAGTGGTTAGGGTGCAGTACTGCAGGCCACTTCAGCTGACTGTTATCTGCAGTTCGGCTGTTCAAATCTCACCGGCTCAGGGTTGACTCAGCCTTCCATCCTTCCCAGGTGGGTAAAATGAGGACCCGGATTGTTGGGGGCAATATGCTGACTCTGTAAACCGCTTAGAGAGGGCTGAAAGCCCTATGAAGCGGTATATAAGTCTATTAAATAAAATAAATAAATAAATGAACTTTTAAAGCACAGCAACAGTAACAGTGGCCACTGGAGCAACTTTTTTCTGAACCGAGCAACTTAAAATTTAAGCTGCGTGGACTTCCAACTCCCAGCATGGGAATTCTGGGAGTTGAAGTCCACCCAGCTTTAAAGTTGCCAAAACGGAGAAAACGGGGCTCTTGAGAGGAGAAGCGAAGAGATACAGACAAACGGGTAACCTGGGGAAAGCGTGACCGGCGTATAGAGAGCGTTTTTCTCCGCGTCGTCCATCTCGTCTAGTGGCCGTCCGGATGAAGGATGAAGAGCGGCCAGGCACCGGATTGCAGAAGGCTGGGTTTATCTAGCAGGCGTTTTTTTCCCCAGCAATCCAGAACCGATCGGTCTTTGTCCCTTCGCCTCCTACGGTTAAACCTCCTGGCCGCCCTCCCGCTTGCTTTTACTGGGACGTTAAGAAGCGACTGGCGGGAGGCGGAGAGGCGCTCCGAGCGAGGGCGGGACGCCGAATTGAGCCTTGCCGGTGAAGGTGGGAGATGCAGCCGCCTGGTGCTAGCCTGGCTCGGTAACGGTTGCCCCCGTGGCCGCGTTCCAGCGGCGGCCCCTCCCTCCCTCCCTCCGTGCCGCCTTCGTCCGAAGGCTGGGCGAAGCCGGGCACCGGAAAGCGCAGCGCTAATGTTCATTCATCATTAATGTGGATTAACCACCAATGTTACTGCAGCCCAGGATTGCAGTTGGCTTAAAAAAAAAATTGGCAGCTGCCAAATGCGATCCTAGGCTGCGTTAACAAAAGGGTAGAATCAAGACCAGAGATACGATGCAACCGCTTTATAGCAAAGCCTGAGTTGTTATAAAGAAACAACTAAGACTGCATTTGGAGTAAGGCATCCAGTTTTGGTCACTATAACATGAAAAAAAAAGAGAGAGAAGCTGGAAAGAGTGCAGAGAAAGACAACAAAGATGATTGGGGTGGGTGGATGCTGAAAGAATGGTTGCAGAAATTAGGTATGTCTAATCTAATGAAAAGAAGAACTAGGGGTGACATAGCAAGAAGCACTAGGAGTAGGGGTGGGTTCCTGCCAGTTCTAACCTCTTCTATAGAAGAGGTTCCACAAATCTACAGTGCCGTTTAGAACCAGTTCCAGCTTCCCCCCCCCCCCCCCCGCCCTCCGCACATCATCAAGATGAAGAGCGAGAGGAGGAATTCTGGGAGTTGAAGTCCACAAATCTTAAAGCTGTCAAGTTTGAACACCCGTGGGGGTTTTTTTCTAAAGGATTAAGGGTGCAAGGGTCTTGTAACTTGACAGCTTTAAGACTTGCGTGCTTCAAATGCCAGAGTTTCTGAGTCAACATTTTGGTTGCTAAGCAAGAGCGTTGTTAAGTGAGTTTCACCACATTTTACAAGTTGGCCACCCCCACCCAGTCACATGGCTGGCAAGCCACTCCCACAAAGCAGGCCACGCCTACAGAAGAGGTTCTAAAAAAATTTGAAACCCACCACTGACTAGGAGTGACATAATAAACAAGAACAACTAGGGTGACATAGCAAGAAGAACTAAAGGTGACATGATAAGCAAGGAGAACTAGGGGTGACATAGCAAGGACTAGGAGTGACATGATAGCAAGAACTACGGGGTGACACGGGATAGTGGCATTCCAATATTTGAGGGGCTGCCACAAAGAAGGGGGTCAACCTATTATCCAGAGTACCAAAAGGCAAAGACAAGAAGTAATGGATGGAAACTGAACAAAGAGAGAAGCAACCTACAACTAAGGAGAAATTTCCTGGCGGTAAGAACAATCAACCAATGAAAAGGCTTGCCTTCAGAAGTTGTGGGTGCGCCAACACTGGAGGCTTTTAAGAAGAGACAGGGATGCCATTTGTCTGAAATTGTCTCCTGTGTTAGAACGGGATTGGACTAAATGATCTCTGAGGTCCCTTCCAACTTTGTTATTCTGTTGTGGCAGCGCCAATTGTCTGCGGAAGGTGTGTAGCAATGATGAAAGACTACTCAAAGTGTCCAGAGCTCTGAGTGTTAATGTGGTTGGGATGTCCAGAAGCAGAGGGGGTTAAACCCTCCCCCCCCAACAACATTAGATCTTGATGACATGGAATATCAATTAGGGTTTTTTTAAATCATTTTTTCAAGCCGGAAATGAGTTCGAGGAGGAGCAAATGCAACCATCAGTCCAGGACTGTACATCTGGAGTGGTGCTGCCTTTTTATTATAACAAGATATAATAACTTTCGCGTTCAATGAATCCAGTGTTCAATGTTGTTCAGGGAATGTTCAGGGCATCTAGTGCTCTTCATCTACCGATAAGCTCCAAATGTTAGGCATGAAAAGCCGTGTCGCATTAATCTCTCTAGAACATTTTTTAAAATAAAATATTTTATTGTTTCCAAGGTAACAGAAAAAAAGACACAAAGATGCATACATTATCAAAACAATGCATAACAAGTGCTTAAAAAATAAGTGAAAAAAATACAACAGAAAATAAAAATATAGAAAAATGTAGTCTTAACTGGTCATTTGTACTGTTTAAAATTGCAACAGACTTAAAAAAGCAACTTAAAAGCCATCCTTGAGGTTTTGACTGCAGCCCTCCCTCCCTTAATGGCATTTCAAGTGGTTGATACAATCAGTTGCAGCAATCCTCTGGTCACATGACAACGATTTACAAGGGCTTTTTTGTTGGTTTCCAACAAAAAATGTCTATTGGATAAACAGGATTCACTTATTAACCACGTGAGTCACTAAGCAACTCTGTCCTTTGCTAAATTACCCTGGTAAAAGTGACTGTAAAAAAAATCTAGTCCCATCTCGTAGTACATTGACTAATCATGCACAACAACTTACAACTGAAATTCCAGATTCAGTTGGGGTTGTAAGTAGAGAATTACCTGTAATATGTTGTTACAAAAGTAAGCCTTATTAAACTTGCGACTTATGAGTGAATTGCCTATAAAACCTAGACTTTGGTTGAATAAATATAATAAAATACAGGTAGTCCTCAACTTACCACCACAATTGGGCCCCAAATTTCTATTATTAAGCAAGGCAGTTGTTATGTGAGTTTTGTCCCATTTTATGACCTGTTTTGCTACAGTTGTTAAGCAAATCGTTGTAGTTATTAAGTGAAGCATGTAGTCATTAAGGGAATCTGGCTTTCCCCATTGACTTTGCTTGTCCGAAGGTTGCAGAAGGAAGTCACATGATCTCCGGGGACACTGAACTGTCCTAGATATGTGCCAAATTGCCAACCGCCCACATTTCGATCATGTGACCGTGGGGAGGCTCATAAGCCACTTTTTGAGTGCTATTATAACTTTGAATGGTCAGTAAATGAATGTAAGTTGAGGATTACCTAGATTGAATTCATTTATACAAAGTACAATAAGTTAAAAAAGCATGATAATTACACACACACATGCATAATGATTGCATTGTTGTTGTTGTTAGTTGTGAAGTCGTGTCCGAGCCATCGCAACCCCATGGGCAACATTCCACCAGGCCTTCCTGTCCTCTACCATCCTCTGGAGTCTATTTAAGCTCAGGCCGACTGCTTCAGTAACCCTGTCACTGAATTATTTAATGATTGCATTAGAGAGTTATATATAGGATTGTAACTGTTTGCTATTGTAACAACATATTATGCATTAGTATCTTTAAATCTTATTACTCTTTCTAATGCCTTTTAACAAATTTTACAATGTTAAACAATATCAGGCCAATGACTGCATAACCTTTTATCAGTTCATTCTTCTAGCCAAACGGAGGTGCTGGCCAACTTTTTCTAAACCTTTTCTTCTTGTCCAATAGACATTAGAAGTCATATTATAATAACTTGTTTAATAATTTAAGATGAGTTAATTATTGATTATTAATATAAAATATTCCATCTTTTCTTTGCAGAGTTTTTACAAACAACCAATACGAATCATAATAATATACTTTAATTGTCCAAAGAACTATAGATTTGGAATGGTGAAGTACATTTTTCAAAAATAATAATTCTTCAAGAGTTGTAGACCTGGCAACAAGTCCAGATCAGACTATGAAATCCAAAGGAGCTCTAATCAAATCTATTGCCTTTCTTTAATTTTAGACAATCCAAATGCTTTTTGCAATAACAACCCCAGATGGTTTAAAAGTTTTGTTGGCAATAAATTGAACTCAAGTGCAGTGTTATAAATCCATGAACTTTTATATATACATAGATACATGAGTTTGTAAAATAGAATTAACCCAAAAGTATAAAATTCATGAACGAAGAACCAACATCATACTTCTTTATATGCCTCGCAGCCTTCAGTGTTGGAAATACAACTGAATTTTGGCCAGAAGAAAGAACCAAGGCACTGCTAAAGCATTAAAAAGTTAACATAGCCATCTGATTTTCATTTCCTCAGTTTTAAATTCCACAAAGAAAAAAAAGGGAAAACATATGCTTAGTGATAAAACTGAAGATTGAAGAAGTTAAAATTTCCGTTATAATAGTAAATTAATCAATGGCACAATTAGATTTGTCCTTTCCAAATGCTAAAAATCCATTAAAGGTATAGTAGTAACAAATGAAACTGTATATATATCAATATTCATTTTATATAAACTGTATATATATCAATATTCATTTTTACATATATCTTTACTATCCATTTTTAATCATAACTTTATATCAATGTTGATGTGTATGTCAGGGCTGTCAATAATGTCAGAAAGTGATTTATTATATGTATCGCAAGAGCCAATTCGGTGTAGTGGTTAAGACATCAGGTTGGAAATCTGAAGGACCGTGAGTTCTAGTCTTATGCTGGACACAAAGCCAGTTGGATGATCTTGGGCCAGTAACTTTCTCTCGACCCTGGGAAGAAGACAATAGCACATCACTTCTGAAAAAATCTTGCCAAGAAAACTGTTGACTTCTCTAGGCAATCTCTGAGAATTGGACAAAATTGAAAAAAAAGGGGGGAAATGCATCGTATACATGTTAAAACAGGGGAGAGCTTCACTCACTCATTTGTACCTGTTATATTGACATTGGTGTTGGACACTCTTAATATATTTTGATATAAAGCAGGTATTCCTTAACTTTTTGTTGTTAAAGGTTCAAATGCAGTGCTTTTACATTCATATGAGTTCCCAACTATCAATGTTTTAAGTTTAAGGTATGGTAATTCAATCACTGGCTTCTTAAAAGGTCATGAGCAAAAAAAATACTCCACGAAATATGCTTAAATGCAATAATGCAGTGTTTTTCAACCTTTTTTGTGCAAAGGCACACTTTTTTCATGAAAAAAATCATGAGGCACACCACCATTAGAAAATGTTAAAAAAAATTAACTCTGTGCCTATATTGACTATATATAAAATTATTTTCCCACGGCACACCTTACACTATGTCACGGCACACTAGTGTGCCGCGGCACAGTGGTTGAAAAACACTGCAATAATGCACTGGAATAAAACTTTTATGCTGTATGCATAAATAACATCATCATTTGAATTGGAAACCACCTGACTATTATCTCAACATACTATGCATATTTTTATAACAATGTTTTCGCATATATTCACATGTTTTAAGTGTATAGAGGGGTAATTCTGATTCTACGCATTACAAAGTACAATCCATAATAGTGGTTGTAAGTAGAAATATTTTATAGTCTATAAATAAACAAAATTGTCATGTTTCCATGCTTATATGGCAACTAATAAAATGTATATGGTGTTGATGGCAAAAATAGCGCTAGCATGTTTGTAATTCTTGTTCCTTTTTATGCCTTGTTTTATTTTATATGTCCTATTTTGTGGGTTGTATCCTCTAGGTTTTATTTAGTAAGACTTACTTGATCTGGCTCACTGGTTTGTAATAAAGAATTGGATTGGATTGGTTTGAATTATTTAGGTAACCTTTTGTGCAATTGTAGAGCAGTATGGCGTTAGCACTGAAGAAAATATATGGCAGTCATTAGGAAAACAGGAAGGTATAAAAAAGTTACTCAAGATTGCCTTGCCTAGAGTCTCTCTGATGTACAAGAGAACAAAGAATTGCTGTCAAGCTTTCGGGTTTATTATAGTCTAAATCAGGCTACATCTTATCTGCACATTGCACATACAGTGGTACCTTGGTACTCAACTGTTTTGAAACTCATACTGAATTTGGTACTCAATGCATTTTGACTTGAAAATTTTGTCCTGGTACTCATCAGTTGTTTAGTATTCAACACAAGCTAGAAATTGTTGGTGTCTTATGAGGAAAAAAAATTGGTTGGTACTAGTTTTGTTGCTCTTCACGTCTCCTGAAACCAATTAACAATGAGTACCAAGGTACCACTGTATTTGATTATTTGAAAAACAATCTGAAAACTATTTTTAAATGGTAGCATTCCCTGCTAGAAAATTTATTTATCTTTGTGTCAAGGATTAATTTTATTTGTGATATGATTGATTTTATGCCTATTTATTGATGGGTCCATTCATTTAAATATAATTTTATTATCATTTGATGTTGTGAATCAGCATGGGCTATGTCAGGAGTATGCAGAAACAATTTGAAATATAAATAAAACAAATGCTATTAAAGGAAGCCTCCATACTTGCAAGCACGAAATAACTGACATTTGATTATTATTTTTTAGACTTCTTGACAAACAACAAAAATAACATCTGAGGGTATTATAAAGGCAAAGATCTTGGCTGAAGACTGAGGCTTCTTCCCCTCTTGTTTGTGAGATGGTTAAACAAGAAGAAAAGTTTGAAAGAATCAAGTTAGGAGAACAATAGTCTTTTTTCTCATTCTTACATTATTCGAGATTGGACTAACTGGATTGGACACTTGACAATTTCTTTGACTTAGGAGAACTTTTTCATGAAATGTAGCTTCAAGTAACAAATTGTAAGGAAAATGATGGTCATGCAACCCAATGCCACATGGTTCTGCCATAACCCCCAAGTAGTTGCATCGATCCCTTGGCTTTTTAGGTATTGTTCTCCAGTGCACCTAGAAAGAAATACAGGCAGAGATTTTTAATCACCAGACGCTCCACCACAGATCAGAGGTGGTATTCAGCAGGTTCTGACCAATTCTGGAGAACCGGTAGTGAAAACTTTTGAGTAGTTTGTAGAACCGGTAAATACCACCTCTGACCAGCCCCATCCTCATCTATTCTCTGCCTCCCGATCGGGAGGAAATGGCGATTTTGCAGTAACCTTTCCCTGGAGTGGGGTGGGAATGGAGATTTTATAGTCTCCTTCCCCTGCCAAGCCACGCCATGCCCACCAAGCCACACCCACAGAACAGGTAGTAAAAAGTTTTGAATCCCACCACAGATGTAACAAGCTTGTGTGATACCAATAGGGGAGAATATTTATAGTTCAGGGTTGAAATATTTGTGGTTCAGGGGTCCTTGGTGCTCTCTGAGTTTGGTTGTTTTCTTGCAGATGTTTCATAACCCAAACTAGGCAATATCAGTACATCTGGATAATGTTACCTAGTCTGGGTAATGAAACATCTGCGAGAAAACAACCAAGCCCTTCTTCTGTGTCCCACTAGGTGTATCTCCCTCGGGGATGAGGCCCTCAGCATTCCCTGCCTTCCTGCTCTGATGGGTCATGTAGATGTGACCAGCAAGAGACAGTCCCTCAGAGAACCTGGTCCCAAGCCATGAAGGGCTTTAAAGGTGGCAACCAGAACCTTGAATTGCACCCGGAAGCAAATTGGCAGCCAATACACACCAGGGTCTACACAATGTGCTAAATGTGCACACCGGGGTCTACACAAAACCATGCGGGCCACTGCATTTTGCACCAATGGGAGCTTTCGGATGCTCTTCAAGGGCAGCCCCATATAGAGCATGTTACAATAGTCAAGATGGGAAGTGACTAGGGCAGGGATGTGGATTGGTTTGAGGGGGTCTTAAAACCATCACATAGTAATATTGTAAAATCAGGCTAGTCATGCGATGACCCACTTAATGACTGACATGATTTACAACCATAATTCCAAGCTCAATTATGGTTGTAAGTTGTTGGTATTATCAGTGCAAAGTCTTCACATAGGAAAACATAGTCTGGGGCACCTGATCAGACACAGGTGCTTTCTCCTCCTGATTCCCACTTTAAAATTATTCAAGACTTCATTAACAATAATATTGAAAGGCTAAGATGTCCTTTCTTTCACTTATAGTACCTCGTACCAGGATTGCCTCAAGTCTTTAGTACTAGGTAGAGAAAAACAGAGATCATACTTACGGCTGAATTGTGCTAAAGTCTGTGCAATTGGAGGCTTCATTTGTAGGGAAATTGCAGAAGTCAAGACCCACAAATTCATTAATCTGCAGTGCCTTTGAAGATGAGGAAACAATTGTGTTTTTGAAAGCATATCCAAAACAATGCATTCAGAAGTATTACATATTACGTGCACTAGACTTACAATATACCCATTTCTGTTGGAATTGCCTGTTTAGTTATATGTTTAGCTGCACTGGAGCCATAACCCATAAAGATAAATCAATATTCTCTCCTTGTATTATTAAACTCATAAAATCACAGATTCTGAGGTCTTGAAAGGATTTGATTTGTTTGCTATTCAGCAACACAATTGTGGGCTGGAGAATGTTTGTGGATGGATGGATGGATGGATGGATGGATGGATGGATGGATGGATGGATGGATGGATGGATTCGGTGGTGCAGTGGTGAGAGTGCAGTATTGAAGGCTACTTCTGCTGACTACCAGCTGCCTGCAATTTGGCAGTTCGAATCTCACCAGGCTCAAGGTTGACTCAGCCTTCCATCCTTCCGAGGTCAGTAAAATTAGGACCCAGATTGTTGGGGGCAAGAGGCTAACTCTGTAAAACCACTTAGAGAGGGTGGCATATAAGTCTAAGTGTTATTGCTATTGCTATGGACAGACAGATGGACGGAGAGATATGCGTTCTTTTCAAGATGATGTAGCACTTACTGTCATGCCATATCGAGGGATGCTGAAGTACTGGAGCCACGAAAGCCATGAGAGAACACTGGTGAGATTTACCAGTAACCCGGAGAAAATCTGAGGATAAAATCAAAGATGCAAAATTCAATTAAAAAAAGGAATGTAATTTTTGAAACTATAATTAATAAAGGATCAAACGTTTCCAGGAATGTTGAAGGCTGTTCTGTTTTCTCAACTAAATCCTTTCGCTTCCTTCTGCGTGTAATATCTTCTGTATCCCATCTTAGTTTTACAAACTATTTACCATCAAATTGACCTAGTGGTAAGAGAAATGCCCACATTTGGGCATGCTGGCTGGATGTTGATGTGTAACATACCTGATCAGCATTATGTGGGGTATGGATGATAATAGGGTGGGGGACAAGCAAATAGTTAGGGTTTGTCAATAGGGAAGTCACAATCATGCAATGGAAACACTTTCCTATGTGTGTTGTGGCAACAAATTCCAAAGGAAAGGGCTTTGATTCCATGATTTATTTATTTAATTAATTTATTTATTTAGTAAATTTATAGGCCGCCCAATCCCGAAGGACTCTGGGCAGCTTACAAAGTGAAAAGAAGAGAAATTAATAAAAAATAAAGGAAAACAATTTAAAAATATCACACATGCACCCAATCTGATTGGGGCTGGACCCCAACAATGAGGTCAACAGCCCCAGGCCTGCCGGAACAGCCAGGTTTTAACAGCTTTTCGGAAGGCTATGAGAGTGGGCAAGGTCCGGATCTCTGGGGGTAGCTCATTCCAAAGGGTCGGAGCAACCACAGAGAAGGCCCTCCTCCGGGGAGCCGCCAGCCAACATTGTAAGATGATTGTGGTGGGTGAACATTTTTTTGAACCCTTGGCTATCTGCTGTGGCCTGTCGGCCACTGGGCCCTCCAGCAGCTAAATCAGAGGGGGAGGGGGAGGCTTGAGAGACAGGGTCAGCATCCAGGCAACCTGAGAGCTCCGAGGAAGAAGAAGGAACGGAGCTGTCAGAGAGAGACAGAGACAGAGAGAGAGAGAGACAGAGAGAGAGAGAGAGAGAGTGGAACTTGGGCCGTCTGTCAGCCCTCAGATGGAGAGTCAACAGCACCCAGATCTGGGGGTGGCTGATGAAGCAGAAGAGGAACAGCTGGTTCCTCTAGTGCCTGATGTGCGGAATGCACAGACTGCAGGGGAGAGGAGAGCAGTGGAAATCTGTGAGTCGATCCTTGGGAAGGATGAGCCACCGCTGCTGATGCAGCCCCACCCTCTGGAGATAAAAGGCAGGGGGCAGAGATGAATAGATGTGGCCGACAACTATTCATCTTCCAGCTAGATGGACATTAGCCTGTGTTGAGAAACTTTTTGCCGGAGCTGCCAGCACTCCTAATTAAAAGAATCTTTGCGTTCACTTCAGAGGGTTTCTCGCGTTTGGGGAGCTGGGTCAGAACCTCTGAAGTTGGACAAAGTAGCCTTAATGAGACATCCGTTCCAGGTACTCACAATCATAAAAACAAAGCTGATAGTCATCAGAAGATTGGCGACAGCCACCACATCGTGTCCTGTAGCAATAGCAAGTGCCATCGAGGTTGCAGTGAATGACACCATCATCAGAGTAAACATCATTATAAAGAAAGCCTCTACAGTGGGTTTCAGGCCTAGAGAACAAGAAAAGCAGGATTGGAAAATCATATTGTCAAACACTATTTTACCCTGAGGATTAGATATTTTTTTGTTACATAATTCATTCTGATTTGCATAAAGATCCCTTTTAGTTTTTATAACGCCTATAGTTAGGGATGCGGTGTTAGGATGCAGTGGCTCAGTGCAGAGGTGGGTTGCTCCTGGTTTTACTACTGGTTCACTTCATGTGCCCATGCACAGTTCAATGTAAATTGTTTTTTGTGCATGCGCAGAACAATTTACAATGAACTGCGCATGCCTGCACACTACTAAACAACAACTGGCAGCGGCGACTAGGGAATCAGTTCAGGGGCGTGGCCAGCCTGGGTCGCTGCTGGTTCTGCGACCCAGGCCAAAATACCACTACCGAATCAGGCCGAACCAGGAGCAACCCACCTCTGGCTCAGTGGCTAAGACGCTGAGCTTGTCGATCAGAAAGGTCAGCAGTTTGGCAGTTCGAATCCCTAGCACTGCATAACGGAGTGAGCTCCCGTAACTTGTCCCAGCTTCTGGCAACCTAGCAATTCGAAAACATGTAAAAATGCAAGTAGAAAAATAGGGACCACTTTGGTGGGAAGGGAACAGCATTCCATGCACCTTTGGCATTTAGTCATGCTGACCACATGACCACACTCTCTTCGCCTTAGAAACGGAGGTGAGCACCGCCCCTAGAGCTGGGAACGACTAGCACATATGTGCATGGGGAACCTTTACCCTTTACCCTTTACCTTATAGTTTTATAGTTTAGTTTTATAACATTTATACACGAAAGATTTGTTTGCAGATATATTTTTCCAGATAGACAAAAAAACAATAAACTTACCTAACATGAAATAAACTATGCAGGTGAGAATTATGCTGGGTAAAGTCCTCATGGGTATTAAATCAGCCATTAGTTTTGAGAAGAAGTATGCAGAAATTTGATAGTATCCACTGATATATTCATGTCTATAACAAAACAGCCCAAAAAAAAAACAGATACTCAATTAACTTTCACTTGCAAAAGATCTACATTTTGGACCTCTTAAAACCAGTCTACACAGTATACCACATAATAATATAACTACTATTTATGGAATAAATACATTGTATTCAAACTTCATACATAAAACCTGGCTCAGCATTTCAAGTCTCTATGGCTGAGTTCACAAACTAGATAGATAAATAAAGCAATAAACAAATAAAAAAATAAACATCACCTTTTGATATATCCTAATAATAATATACATCCTAATCACAAACTCCCATTCTTAGAATACACATATTTAACCATTATTTCAGCAAAAACTGTGATTCCTTGTAATTTAAGACATTTCATTTTTGCCCCTGTATATTTTAAAATTTACAGATTAAAGATGGTATTCCAAACTTATTTAGCCAGACCTTTTGTTTCCGAAAAACTTTGTTTTTTATCTCTTGTATATCAACTATGTTTGCCAATTTTGTTTTTAACGAATGTTTTGAATGTTCTTTTGTCTACACATGGAGCTGTGTTGGCTCAGTGGTTAGAATGCAGTATTGCAGGCTAATTCTGCCCACTGCCAAGAGTTCAATCCTGATGGGACTCAAGGTTGACTCAGCCTTCCATCCTTCCAGGGTTGGTAAAATGAGGACCCAGATTGTTGCGGGCAATAGGCTGACTCTGTAAACCGCTTAGAGAGGGTTGTAAAGCACTGTGAAGCGGTATATATGTCTAAGTGCTATTGCTAGTACTATCCAGAATCATGAAAGGACTAGGTGGAATTCTTAGTAAATACCACAGATTAAAGCTACAAATACAAAGATAGTGACCATTATCTTGAGTTTTTGATTGCCCTATAGACACACCCACAGGGACGCAGTAGTTCAATGGCTAAGATGCTGAGCTTGTCGATCAGAAGGTTGGCAGTTCGACGGTTCAAATCCCTAGCACCGGGTAACAGAGTAAGCTCCCATTACTTGTCCCAGCTTCTGCCAACTTAGCAGTTCAAAAGCATGTAAAAAATGCAAGTAGAAAAATAGGCACCACCTTTGGTGGGAAGGTAACAGCGTTCCATGCGCCTTTGGTGTTTAATCATACCGGCCACATGACCATAGAGATGTCTTCAGACAGCGCTGGCTCTTCAGGTTAGAAACAGAGATGAGCACTGCCCCCAAGAGTCAGGAAGAACTAGCACATATGTGCAAGGGGAACCTTTACCTTATAGACACAGACACACAAACACCATAATGAGATTCAAACTTGCACACCCCTTGAGGCTTAGAATGGTTTTCACCACTCCAGGGAGACCATACTGCAAGTGAAGAGCTAGTAGATTAAAAGATTTATCACCAAATAAAGAATTCTTTTAGATGTTCTTCACCTATTATTATTCCTATTTTGTCTAAGAATGCTTACTTACATAAATATTTTCTTCTCTACCACAAAGAGTTCAATTGCTGAGATGCTGCTGAAACACTGATTAGTAGTCATAAAGAACATGGCACCAATTCTAGGAAAAACACAGGTTGTCATTGTGAGAAACTGGTCTTTTCAAGCAGCTTTTAGTTAAAAAAAAAATAACTGAGCCCAGTGCTCCTGATATTTTTTCTTAGCAAAAAAATATTCTGTCCCTTGTGTTCTACAAGGTGAATAGTAGATCAAAGAGAATGGCTTAAAAAAGGAAAGGAAAAGGATCTACAAAAAACAAAACTGGCTGAGGAAAATATAAATGATAAACCACAGAGAGTGATCTGGCTGGTTTTCCCCCCTAAAAAGTTGTCAGAAAAGGAACAACAATCTTGCTTTAATCTTGATCAAAAAACACATGTTTTTTCAAAATTAAAACAAGGAAAGTTATTACTTCTGGCAACCTTTTTATGTCAATTTTATGTGAGTGGTTTTTGACTTTAGAAGCAACAGATCTTGCTATTAAACAGGGCAGAAGTAAGGATGTCACCCACTTTTAGGAAAAGCATACCCTATTTCAATATTCCCAGCCCTTTTCAGAGCAGAAATAAAGCACTATCTCCAAAATATAATTTGTATAACGATGCCATTATGCAAAAACACGTACATAGTGATAAATATCAGACAAAATAGTGGAAGTCTCTTGTAATGTCCTACTTTCCAATTCCCCATACATTTTTGTGTAAATGTCTCAATTTGTTAAAATAAGGCTTCGTTTTATTTCAAGTTATCCTTGTTGGAATTCACACTCAAAACCAATATCATTCATTTGATCACCATATTATCCCCAAAGGACTCACCTATTTTGCAAACCTTTGCCATCGTTTGTTACACCAAAGAATATGGCACCCATGACTAATCCCAGGAAAATCGTAACCAATAACTGAAATATAAATATATCATATTATGTTCAGTTGTTCTTTTATACATCGTCACCGAGCACAAATTGACATCATCAAAACCAAAGACAATTTCGGCTTCCTTTTCTCCTCCAAATGGCCTTCATTCATTCTTTTAAAAATGAAAGCCAACATGCTATAAAAAAACAAAATTCCCAGCCATCACTACTAACCCGTGTTCAATTTAAGATAAGATAAGTGGAGAAGAGAGGAGAGGGAAAGAGATAACCTTTATTGTTGACTCAGCCTTCCATCATTCCGAGGTCAGTAAAATGTGGACCCAGATTGTTGAGGGCAAGAGGCTGACTCTGTAAACTGCTTAGAGGGGGCTGTAAAACACTGTGGAACTGTACATAAGTCTAAGCGGTATTGCAATTGCTATTCTCTCTTTTTTTTTACCATCGGCATGCTGGCATACATTAAGAATGAAATTCTGTTGTCTGCTCTCATCATTTTCCGTTTTGAATACATAGCGGAAAGAGGAAACTTGAGACTTCAAAAGGTTGATGCTATATTTAACATAAGAGCCGAGGTGGCGCAGTGGTTAAATGCAGCACTGCAGGCTACTTCAGCTGACTGCTAGATCAGCAGTTCAGCGGTTCAAATCTCACCGGCTCAGGGTTGACTCAGCCTTCCATCCTTCCGAGGTGGGTAAAATGAGGACCCGGATTGTTGTTGGGGGCAATATGCTGACTCTCTGTAAACCGCTTAGAGAGGGCTTAAAGCCCTATGAAGCGGTATATAAGTCTACTGCTATAAGGTTTGAGAATATATTGAGACCCATAAAAGTTTGAAAACACATCCAAGTCACAATGAGCCAAGCATGAGACTTAAACGGAGGCTTGAATAACAATCAGCATTTAATCTTTGATCAAAGTTTAAAGACATGATGGTCAGTTGTTCCCAACATACTCCAAGGATATGCAGGGACGAACTACTCTTCAGAGAAAGTGTAGCTCCTTTGAATACAGTTAGAGACATCATAGAATAACATCCTGGCTTTACAACACTCCTCACTAGCCTAATCAGCATTATCTCTCTTCTCTGTTCCCAGGATTGGCCATTTGGCCCCCTGTTGTGAAGGGCACAGATCAAAGGTGAGATACTTTCTTAGGCAGGATGGGGACATATCAAAGGTGTCAATTTTACAGCTCTTTACAGCTCCATTCCGGGATAAGTTCTATGCCCATAGATTGCAGATGGATAAGAGTTCAAAATGGCAAGGATCACAAGTTTTGACATTTTCCAGATATTCTAAAGACCCTAATAACAGGGCCACAGGAAGTCAATTGCAGGGAACAAAAGGCACTTACAGCATGCAAGCTTATATGTTGCAAATAAAAGGCATGATATATGTGTGTTACAGAAAACAAATATTTCTACCAATCAACAAGTTTGTATCCTTGATACAAACCGAGGTGGCGCGGAGCCAAGGTGGCGCGGTGGTTAAATGCAGCACTGCAGGCTACTTCAGCTGACTGCTAGATCAGCAGTTCAGCGGTTCAAATCTCACCGGCTCAGGGTTGACTCAGCCTTCCATCCTTCCAAGGTGGGTAAAATGAGGACCCGGATTGTTGTTGGGGGCAATATGCTGACTCTGTAAACCGCTTAGAGAGGGCTGAAAGCCCTATAAAGCAGTATATAAGTCTAACTGCTATTGCTATTGCTATCCTTATTACTATTGCCCTTCATTATTTAATTTATATTAAATGTGAATGGCTAGTTTTAGGAGTAATTGTTAGTTTCAGGAAAAGTTTGGAATTGTATTAGTAGTTAAGACAACTGATGTTTCACAAATTAGAACAATTTGTTTAGTCTACATAAGATATCGGGAAACAGTTATTCTAGGGAGATCTACTGACTTTATGCAACCATCTCAAGCTGCCAATAAGGGGGAATATTTGTAATTTAGGGTTGAAATGAAGAGCCTTTGATGTTCTCTGAGCTTGCTTGTTTTCTTGTAGTCTTTTCATTACCCTAACTAACATCAGTGCTGATGATGTTACCTAAGTACATAATGAAACGTTTACAGTAGGGGTGGGTTTCAACCGGTTCGCGGCGGTCCCCGCGAACCGGTTGGTCGGCGAACCCGGAATTAAGTAACTTCCGGGAACGGCGAAGGGCCCACCCGCCCGCCCGCGCTCCTTACCGGTCTTTAAAGGCTTCTGCGCTTCCACGCAGGGGCATGGCACATACAGCGCCTGCGCGATTCTCCGTGAGCAGCTGGATGGCACATACAGCGCCTGCGTGAGTCTCCGCGAGCAGCTGGAGCATCGCGCAGGCACTAAGACGCATGCATGAACTGCGCGCATGCACGAGGACGCCGCCGACCCCGTTCCAACCGAACCGATTGGAACGGGATTAGCAACCCACCCCTGGTTTACAGGAAAACAAGCAAGCTCAGAGAGCACCAAGGATCCATCATCTCAAGCTGTGTCACCATGGGATAAGACAGATATGGTAAGGATTCCTCATCCTTTATACAAAAGATCTTAGAATGCTCTGTAAAGGCTATGTTAACTCAAGAATTCTGGAACCTGTAATCCATGTGTGGAGAGCAATAATACTCCTCCAAGACAAAAGGAGCAAAACATATTATTGAAATAGTTGAACTACCATGTTTCCACGAAAATAAGAAGGGTCTTATTTTCTTTTGACCCCCGAAATAAACCCTTGGCCTTATTTTCAGGGAAGTCTTATTATTTTTGAGGTGCAGGAGGCGGTGAGCATGGTCACCTCATGACTGCTGCTGTGTTGCAATATTTTCAGGGAGGGCTTATTTTTGGGGGAGGGTTTATTTTAGTGCATGCACTTATTATCTGGGGAGGGCTTATTTTCAGGGAAACAGGGTACAAGTTGAACTACAAGAACTACACAGCGTTGTTTAAAATTTCAGCCAACGTAATGGTATCGGGCTATTGAGAGTTGATCTTTAAGAGAGTCCAAAAAATTGTCAAAAAGACCTAGTGTCAAAAATCGTGCAACTAAGCCAATTATATTAGAGAGCAAGGATCATAGCAAGACCAGTCTGAGAAGATTAATCCAGAGGTTTAAAGGAATACCTTGGAGCATTTACAGATTTCATTTCAAAACCATTCCTAAGGAGGTTAGGAAGATCAAAACAATCGAGAGGGACAGGAAGTTAGGACTCTCAGCCCTGGGGGCAGTATAAGGCTCTTAAAGAGCATAATTCTTGTCACAAGGTCAAGCTTTTACAATGCAATTAAAGGGATTTTCTTAACATCAACATACCACATCAAAGGAGGTTATGATGAGGCGATTATCGCCCCGTGGAGAGCAAAGGTTTAACAAGAAATCAAACAGATCTAATCATTTTATTAAGCTCCACTTCTAAAGTTCCCCAACACCACCAAACCTCTAAGAAATGATGATGAAAGGGGACAGATCATATCTGCTGTGATTTCTCCCTGGCAATTAACCTTTAAAACATAACTATTACACTATCGGGGACGCAAAATCAGTCTTTGTTTATTGAATCTAAGAGGACTTCCACACAGAATAGAATAATAGACTTGGAAGGGACTTTGGAGATCTTCTAGTCCAATCCCCTGCTTAGGCAGGAAACATTATAGCATTTCAGACAAATGATTATCCAATCTCTTCTTAAAAACTTCCAGTGTTGGAGCATTCAAAACTTCTGGAGGCAAGTTGTTCCACTGATTAATTGTTCTAACTGTCAGGAAATTTCTCTTTAGTTCTAAGTTTCTTCTCTCCTTGATTAGTTTCTACCCATTGCTTCTTGTCTTGCTTTCAGAGAACAGATTGACTCCCTCTTCTTTGTGGCAGCCCCTGAGATATCAGAACACTGCTATCATGTCACCCCTAGTCCTTCTTTTTATTAAACAAGACCCAATTCCAGAAACTGTTCTTTATATGTTTTAGCCTCCAGTCCCCTAATCATCTTTATTGCTTTTCTCTGCACTTGTTCTAGAGTCTCAACATCGTTTTTACATTGTGTTGACCAAAACTGGATGCAGTATTCCACGTGTGGCCTTACCAAGGCATTATAAAGTGGAACTAACACTTCACGTGATCTCGATTCTATCACACACAGTCACTGGACTCACCCATCAAATCTTCCACAGCAATTTCAAGCTGTTAAATTAGCATCCGTCATTACTTACAGCTCCTACCGCTGGCTAATGAAAAGATACAAAAATGACAGCCAGCTTATCCTCACCCTTATTCTTCTCTTCTCATATTTGCTTTTTTGCAGCCAGAAGGATTAAAACAAAAATAGGGAGAATCAGGAAACTACTGTGTGAGATGAGCAGGAAATTAAGACAACAGGGTGTCTCAGCTGCAGGAAAGTAGTGAAACACGCTAGAGGCAAAATACCTGTAGAGAAAGAGTCTCCAACCTTAGCAACTTTAAGACTCGTGGACTTCAATTCCCAGAATTCTGGGAATTGAAGTTCACGAGTCCTAAAGTGTCAAGGTTGGAGATGCATAATAGAGGGCAGAGGTTCTAGGAGGTCCAAGAGGCAGAAGTCCCAGTCAACAAGAAATTTACAGCTCTGTTGTGGCCCAGCAAGAGCCGTTGGAGCTGCCACCAGACTCCGACAGCAAGGGGCCCTATGAGTCGGCTCTGGAAGATGTGGAGGACCCTGGACAGGGTTCCGACTCCGAACAGGGTGCAGAGAGGCTGGTTGGCCACCAGGAGGTGCCTGAGGCCTGAAGCAGCGGTGAGAGCCAAAGGGAGCATGCTCCCGAAATCAAGCCTTGGAGTAGTGGGGAGGAGACAAGGGAGTGTGATCCTGACATCATGCATTGGAGCAGTGGGGAGGAGACAAGGGAGTTGGTCCTGGTTGCCCGGCAACGGAGGGCTAATAGGCATAAAGAACAGTTATGCAATTACAGGAGATAATTGAACTCGGCTGGTGGTAATTAGGCTCCTCTCAAGACTATCAAAGGAATGGCTTTCCACACGCTCGTCGCAGGAGTCAACGTATTTACTAGAGCTGGAGAAGCTATCGTGGCTCTCTTGGCAGGCTGGATTGCTGCCAAGGTCAGTCTGTGCTAGATTGCTGCCAAGGCCTAGTCTGTGTGTTAATAAATCTTTGAAGTATCTTTGTGCGTGCTTTAGTGTAGGGCAGCTCCATAAGAAAATATGAATTACATCCTTTGGATCAGGAAATGGAGTGATGATCAAGTTAGATCGTTTCCTAGTGAGGCAGCGTTCAAACCGGTGATATTCCTGAGAATGGGAAGAGTTTCGGAGAGGATCAGGTTTTTCTCCAGCTGATCTCCTCTGAGACCCTTTCCATAGTCAAATCCCAGCTGGGATTTCTCAAATTGGAAGGTGTGGATGATCAGAGATGCTTTAGAGGTGATAGAAAGGCATGTTAACAGAAACCAACAATAGCCAGCTGCATTTCTCAACAGCACTGTAAAGATTTCTCGAAGAGGAACAGTAAAAAAAAAAAATGAAGGACTTGAAAATAAAGTAGCATAGACAACTGTCCCAAGCAACACCTCACCAACTTCAGGAACAATAGCACTTATACCAGTATTTATATATCTCTTCATTAAGCTTTACAGCCCTCTCTAAGCGATTTACAGAGCCGGCATATTGCCCCCAACAATCCGGGTCTTCATTTTACCGACCTCAGAAGGATGGAAGGCTGAGTCAACCTTGAACTGCTGAGAATCAAACTCCTGGGAGTTGGCAGAATTAGCTTGCAATATTGCTTTCAGTCTTTGAACTATGTTCAAAGGCCTTTGAATTATGGTGCTGGAGAAGACTCCTGTGAGTCCCTTGGACTGCAAGGTGATCAAAGCGGTCAGTCCTAGAGGAGATCAACCCTGACTGCTCTTTAGAAGGCCAGATCCTGAAGATGAAACTCAAATACTTTGGCCACCTAATGAGAAGGAAGGACTCGCTGGAGAAGAGCCTCATGCTGGGAAAGATTGAGGGCAAAAGAAGAAGGGGACGACAGAGAATGAGGTGGCTGGATGGAGTCACCGAAGCAGTCGAAGCAGTCGGTGTGAGCTTAAATGGCCTGGAGGAATGTTATCCATGAGGTCGCAATGGGCTGGGCACGACTTTGCAACAACAACAACAAGACAACTAAATCCCAAGCAAAACCTCACCAGCTTCAGTAACAATAGCACTTACACTGGTATTTATATATCTCTTCATAGAGCTTTACAGCCTTCTCTAAGTGATTTACAGAGTTGGCATATTGCCCCCCAAAATCTGGCTCTTCATTTTACCTACTTCAGAAGGATGGAAAGTTGAGTCAACCTTGAGCTGGTGAGAATTGAAGTCCTGGCAGTTGGCAGAATTAGCTTGCAATACTACATTCTAACCACTGTGCCACCACAGCTTATCTACACTTAGAGTAAGCGTAAGATTGGAATGTCAACAGATAGGACCAGAGGTGGGTTCCTACCAGTTCGCACCTATTCGGTAGAACCGGTTCATCAAATCTACCGAACCGGTTAGAAGAGGTTCCACCAGTGGACCTGGAAAGCATTTTGAAATTTTTTTGAAACCCACCACTGGTCCTTGGATATGATTATTCTACACTATCATGCTCATATTTATAAAACTCAGTGCCTCTGTGAAAGGTAAGGATGACTCCTGCGTTTGTGGTGCAATCAGAACATTGTGTGTGTTGAAGTTGTTTTAACGCAAACCAAAGATGCCTTTTAAAAAACAAGTTTACATCATATTCTTATGCATGCCAGTGCTGTGTGTGAGGTAATTTAAGGTGGTTCTGACAAGTGTCGTCGGCATCTTCATATCCGGTCACATGGGCAGCAAGCCACTCCCATCCGGTCACATGGGCGGCAAGCCACTCCCACAAAGGAGGCCACACCCACAGAGTAGGTTCGAACAATTTTTGAAACCCATCACTGGATAGGACGCTTGAAACTTTTAAAATTACCTGTGCTATGGAGGCTTGAGGATTACCTATTAAATTTTTGAACATCCGTTTGGAGACCCACTTCATCTGATGAAAGAAGGAAGTGGAATAGGTGATTTTTTGGAAAGTGGTCTCTTTGGTTCCGCCCTTCAAAGACAGCTTGTCCAATTCTGTTTTGGTTTCTTGATTGTGAGAAGAAGTGGAATACTTCTCTACCAATTTCTCTGCCAGTGTCTGATCTTGAGTGCCATCTTTAAAGAGATAAGAGGAAAATTAATTACGTACATTGAATACGGTTTTGCATTCTCTGGGTGGGATGTCAATTTGGCTTGGACGTTGTGAGAATATTGTTGCTTAAATAGAAGCAATCCTTGACTTGTGACCACAATTGAGCTCCACATTTCTGTGGTTAAGCGAGACATTTGTTAAGTGAGTTATAACTTTTTACAACTTTTCTTCTGCCACAGTTGTTAAATGAATCATTGTGGTTATTAAGCTAGTAACAAGGTTGTTAAGTGAATCTGACTTCCTCATTGAACTCTGCTTGCCAGAAGTTTGCAAAAGGTGATCATGTGACCCAGGACACTGCAGCCATCATAAATATGAACCAGTTGCCAAGCATCTGAATTTTGATCATGTGACAGGTTGAAGCTGCAACAACAATCATGTGAAAAATAGTCATAAGTCACTTTTTCGGTGCTGTTGTAACTTTGAACTAAATGAACTGTTGTAAGTTGAGGACTACCTATTTTTATAATAATGATGATGACAGAAAACTGTACAAACTATAGATCTCAGCAAAGCCATTTCAGAACTGTTTGTTTGTTTGATCGATCTATATCTGCTTTTCCTTTAGGAACATGAGGAAACATACACATACTGAATCTCTTCATTTCGATTTTCTCCTTGGGAGATAAGTTAAGCTCAAACAAAGTTACTGAATCAAAGTCACCCAGTGAATTTTTGTGTAGGTGAGTTCAAACTTTGACTTGCATCTCACCGATCATGATCCAAAACTTTCCTTGTCACTCCCAAATCGGTGGGACTGTATATATCCTTTTATTTATTTTGAATTTTTTACTACACTTTTACATCTAAAGGTGGCTCATAGTGATGCATACTAAAATCTGAGATGAAATAACAACAATACAATACCGAGATTAAAATAGTAGAAAGAACCTAAGTCGGTCAATGATGGCCAAAAAATCCAGAGTCTGGTAGTATCTTACTAGAAGGCAAGACAAGAAACAATGGAGGGAAACTAATCAAGGAGAGAAATAACCTAGAACTAAGGAGAAACAGTGACAACAATTAGGAGAACAGCTTGCCTTCAAAAGTTGAGTGTGTTCCATCACTGGAGGCCTTTAAGAAGAATGTGGACAGTTACTTGTCTGAAATGTTAGAGTCTCCTGCTTGAGCAGGGGGTTGGACTAGATGACCACCAAGGTCCCTTCCAACTCTGTTATTCTTTTTTGGGTAATAACTTTTATTAAAAGGTACCAGCTTTTGTGGGCTGTAGCTCACTCACTTGAACTGAGAGCCGAGGTGGCGCAGTGGTTAGGGTGCAGTACTGCAGGCCACTTCAGCTGACTGTTATCTGCAGTTCAGCGGTTCTAATCTCACCGGCTCAAGGTTGACTCAGCCTTCCATCCTTCCGAGGTGGGTAAAATGAGGACCCAGACTGTGGGGGCGATATGCTGACTCTGTAAACCGCTTAGAGAGGGCTGAAAGCCCTATGAAGCGGTATATAAGTCTAACAGCTATTGCTATTGCTACTTCACCAGATGCATAGAGTAGCTAGATGTTTGATAAGGCCATGGTTTAATGCAGTCCAATTAACCCTGTGGAACAAAGTATTAATCTGGTCAATTTTTCTGGCATCCATTTATCAGGGCTGGTATTAAAATATAATCTATGTAATGATGGATGCAGCTTTCCCTACTTTCTGTGGCGCCACGATTAGTGGAAGCTATGCAGCCTTTGGGAATAGTGACATGCAAAGGAATCTAATATACTTGGATATACGTTCCTTGCTGTTCCATTTGCACTATTCAAATCCTAAGGGAGTTCAACAACAGAGTTGAGAGTGCAAAAAGCAGATTGCCTCTCCGTATAACATACCAGATTCCGAACAAGGAGCTATGTTTTGCACACTATACCTTTGTCGGTGTCATTATGAGAAGCCACAGCTGTCGAGTCTCCATTAATGATATCCAGGAAGAAGTCAGCAGGGTTATTGTATGGTTCACACTCGTAACCTCAAAAAGAAAGAAAAGAAAGAAATGCTTCTGCGTCCTTTCAATGGTTGATAAAAAAACATAGGGCAAAGCTTTTCTGACAATACCTCAAATATCTACCTGACTGTATGCTAGAGTTGGGCCAAAACAGGCTTCCTAGATTCATTCATAAAATTGAGGACAGAGAAATTGGGTAGACATTTTCTCTGAATTTCTCCAGGAGAAGCAAAAAACTTATCCACCAGTTTCAAAAATGCAGGACTCCACCTTAGCAAAGCTAGTAGCATCGGCACTGCTGTTTTCCTTTGGGATTTAATGCTGATGACAGGAACAAGAGCGGATTGTTTATAGCGGGGGTCCCCAACCCTCGATCCATGGACCAGCACTGGTCCGCAGGATGTCAAAACCTAGGCTGCGCAAACAAGCGAAGTCCCATCCGTTAGATGCAGGCAGCACATGAAACTACGTCCCTCCTATGGTCCAAGAAAAACCTCTCCACAGAACTGCTCTTTGGTGCCCAAAAAGTGGGAGGCCGCTGTTTTAGAGGAGGACAGGATATTTCCATCAGGGATGTGCAGTTAGGGGAGGCAGGGGAGGCAGAGCCTCACCACTGAAAAGAGAAAAAATGTAAAAGGAAAAAGGCTGAGCTAGTTGCTGCCAGAATCACCATGGATGACTCTGCTTAGTGCTTAACTGTTTAAAAAAGCCTCTAAAAAGTGCCCTCTACAGGAGGAGGTGGGAGAACGACGTGCCTCATCTAGTCTGACTTTATGATCACTCGAGCAGAGCTAAGCAAAGGTTAAAAGCCGAAAAATTCCTGACATAGATGAGGCACGTCGTTCTCCTGCCTCCTGTAGAGGGCGTTTTTTTAGAGGCTCTGGCAGCAACTAGCTCAGCCTGGCCTCAGCTCTTGCCTTTTTCCTTTTACTTTTTTTTTCTTTTCACGATGGCAGGCAAGAGCAGAGTTGAAATCCTCTCTGAAACAGCTGGAAAAGGTACGTGTGGTCAGAGGGAGGGGGAGGAATTCAAAAAGTTTGATTGTATGCAGAGCCACGTTGTCTTTTCAAACACACATACACACACAGAGCTGGATAAAACGATATAAGCCCAGCTTCACTGATTACAAGTTTGAAAAGGCAACATGGCTCCACCTGCAATCAAAGGCTCGAATCGGAAGGCAGCAGGGGATTTGGGGGGGGGGGGTATGGCAGAAGAGCTGCTTTCAAGCCATTGGAAAATATATCCAATCCAACTTCTGTGTTTGTGTTTGTTTGAGAGTGAGTGAGTGAGAGAGGGATCCAACTTCTCTGTGTGCGTATGTCTGTTTGAGAGAGGGGGGAGTGAGGGAGAGAGGGAGGAAGGAGGGGGAGGGAGAAGAAAAAGAATGAAATAAAACTTTTTCGCAAAGGAGAAAAACAAATGCTGTCGCTTTAAATCGGAACTGAGCATGCCTGGCTGTGGAATTCTGGGAGTCGAAGTCCACAAGTCTAAAAAAAATTGAAACCCCTGTGTCAATGCCTCACCAGCTATAAACCTCACCGCACGTCACTGATTTCCATACATATCCCCCACGGCTACTTCTAAATAAATGTTTCCCCAAAATTATTTTATTACATAACAGTACATTGCTAGACTCCAAAGTTTCCAAAACACATTTGCGGTATTTGGTACATCTTATTTATTGTGTAATAGAACTGTAGAAAGCCTTGGGAGGACGGCTTCTGAAGACCACGCTTCTACAAGGCTCACTGTGGCAACTTTTTCCTCAGGTTTTTGAGCATAAAGACCCAAATGTAAAAGATGGCTTCCAGGTCTGACATAGGCACACAAAGAAGGGGTACCAAGCAGTGGTGCAATTCTAATTTTTTTACTACCAGTTCTATGGGCATGGCTTGGTGGGCATGGTGTGGATTGGTGGGCATGGCAGGGGAAAGATACTGCAAACCCCCCATTCCCTCACTACTCTGGGGCCAGCCAGAGGTGGCATTTGCCAGTTCTCCGAACTACTCAAAATTTCCGCTACTAGTTCTCCAGAACCTGTCAGAACCTTCTGGATTTCAACCCTGGTACTAAGAAAATTGAGGGAAGGCCTCGAAATATGATGAGCCTCTGAAGAAGATCTGTGATCGCTTTATGCAAAGCCTCTCCAAATAATTACCAAGATCTAATATATAAGTTTAAATTAAGCAAGGTAATTTATAATTTTGTTTATATTGATACTCGATGAGCAATCTTGCCCTTTGCTGTTGTCTTGGAACTAAGAGTCCTACTGAATCTTTGGAAGACTAATCTCAGACGTAAATACTTCTCCATCAACATTATGGTTCCAAATAAAATCAGATCCCAGATCTGTTTTTTGAAAAAGAAAAGGTGATATTCAGACATTCGATAAATGTCTGAGTCAAGCCTTCTTGACTCTTACCAATGGTCTTGAAGTATTCTAAGGCATTCTGAGCAGGTCCATGATATAAAAGTCTCCCCGCAGCCAACAAGGTCAGTTTATCAAACAGCCTGAAGATGGAATAGCGTGGTTGATGGATGGAAAAAATAATGGTTTTCCCTTGCTTGGACATCCTGCACAGAAAGCAGAAAAATGTTAAAGAGCTAAAGTTAAGTCCTTAAGATAAAATACCCTGAAAATTATTATTGATCATTCAAATCCTAGGTTTTGGGATTTTTTTTTGGTGGGGAGGGGATGAATTAGCAATACCAATAGCACTTAGACTTATATATTGTTCTACATGCTTTATAGCCCTCTCTAAGCGGTTTTCAGAGTCAGCCTATTAAAACACCCATCTATCCATCTGTCATTTTGTGTGGCTGTGCAAAATGTCAATATTTTAACTGGTCTCTTTCTTTTCATTATCCTCTTTATTTTTTTTCCCTAGGAAGTGGGTGGGGCTTTTAAGAAAGCTGTTTCTGAATTATATCTTGAGCCTCCCAATGGGATGTTGTTATAGAAAATGGCCTTCTTTTATTCTATGTGTGAGCATAAATACTGTAGCGTAGCATCATTTCCTATTATAGAATCATGGAATCAAAGGGCTGACATGGACCTCAGAGGTCATCTTGTCCAACCTTGTTCAAGACAGGAGTCTTATTCATCACAGCCAAACGATTGTATAGTGTGTTTTTGAAAACCTCAAGTTATCTTCTGTCATTTCTGCATGGGAGGCCTTCATCTTGTAATTACCTTTTCAACAGCAGCAAAACGGCATTGGCGGTGCTGGCATCAAGGCCAGTGGTTGGCTCGTCTAAGAACAAGATAGCCGGGTCGGTAATGAGCTCCATTCCAATATTGGTCCTTTTCCTCTCTCCTCCTGATATACCACGAATGAACTGAGTTCCAACCTAAAGGAAAAGGGGAATGTCTACGATACCATCTTCTTGAAAACATTTTCAGGCAGAGATTGTTAAGCACCCAACAATGCAAGACTCATATATGAATCTGTTGGGTTTTTTTTAAAAAAAAGGAAGATAAAGGAGAATATTTGTAGCTCGGGGTTGAAATGAAGGGTCTCTGAGCTCGCTTGTTTTCTTGCAGATGTTTCATAACATCATGAAGATGTTACCTAGTTTGGTTAACAAAATGTCTACAAGAAAACAATCAAGCTCAGAGAGTACCAAGGACCCTTCCAATTCCAACCAATATATATTGATTAGCAGTAGTACATTAGTACAGACACAATGTTAATACATTGCCACTTTTGGGAACCGTTTGTTGAACCCTAGTTCAGGGATGATAAGAACAAGCCATAATAAAATCTGGTTTAAGTATTCACTCTGTACTTCACCTCCATTTATTTGTCTAATCATCTCTTAACCTGGTTCATATTTCCTTCTACATTGTTCATTAGAAAGCTAATACACTGCTTCATCTTCTTAAGACCAATTTCTCTCAGTCTGATAGTTTAGTAGGCAGAGTTTTTGTAATTTTCATATTTGTATATTTAATGTAAAAATTTAGCACGTGGTAGCATGTAAGTCTCCTGTTCTTCACTTCTCCTAAAGGTTGATATTGTAGTTAGATTATGCAGAAGTGTTACAGATCATACAGTAGGTCTCCCTTTTAATGCCACAAAGAGCACAGCCAAATTGTGTTTGACTTCAAATAAATTAAAGGAGGAATATTATATTCCCCATGTCCTGGGAGGCGTGGGATAGACTTTGGAATAAGTATAGTGTCAACTCGTAAAGCATTCATGGTCTGCTCTCAAGTTGCCATGGGCCAGATATATAGAGATAGAGAGATATACATATAGATATATAGATCCAAATCTAGATGAAGGCAGATCTTCTATATGTGTGTGGGTATATGTATATTGTAGACAAAATCCTGAATATGGTGTATCTAGAAAATCATGTTATATTGCTAACAAATATTCCTGAGTAATAGGTCCCAAATGAAAATATATATCAATTGACATTATAACACCCTCTTGGTGCCCTCCAGAAGGTTTTTTATCAATTCTGGCTGCCTTGGTGACCTTAGGGCATGAGGTTAGGCAAGGTCTAATGCAGGGGTCTCCAACCCCTGATCCCATGAACCAGCGCCAGGCCACAGCATGCCCAGAAACCAGGCCATGCAAACAAGGGAAGCCGCATCCACGGGAAACCATGCTCCCTCCAGTCCCCACGCTCCCTCCATGACTTGGACGAGGGGATAGATGGAGAACTCATCAAATTTGCAGATGACACCAAACTGTCAGGAATAGCCAACACTCCAGAAGATAGGCTTAAGATACCGAAGGATCTTGAAAGACTTGAACATTGGGCACTATCTAACAAAATGAAATTCAATGGTGAAAAGAGTAAGGTTCTACATTTAGGCAAGAAAAACAAACTGCACAGGTACAGTATAGGTGGTACCTTGCTCAATAGTAGTAACTGTGAGAGGGATCTTGGATCCCTAGTGGATAACCATTTAAATATGAGCCAGCAGTGTGCAGCAGCTGCCAAAAAAGCCAACACAGTTCTAGGCTGCATAAACAGAGGGATAGAATCAAGATCACATGAAGTGTTAATACCACTTTATAATGCCTTGGTAAGGCCACATTTGGAATATTGCATCCAGTTTTGGTTGCCACGATGTAGAAAAGATGTGGAGACTCTAGAAAGAGTGCAGAGAAGAGCAACAAAGGGGATTAGGGGACTCGAGGCTAAAACATATGAAGAATGGTTGCAGGAACTGGGTATGTCTACTTTAATAGAAAGAAGGACTAGGGGAGATATGATAGAAGTGTTCCAATATCTCAGGGGTTGCCACAAAGAAGAGGGAGTCAAACTATTCTCCAAGGCACCTGAGGGTAAGACAAGAAGCAATGGGTGGAAACTAATCAAGGAGAGAAGCAACTTAGAACTGAGGAGAAATTTCCTGACAGTTAGAACAATGAATCAGTGGAACAACTTGCTTCCAAAAGTTGTGAATGCCCCAACACTGGATGTTTTTAAGAAGATGTTGGATAACCATTTGTCTGAAGTGGTGTAGGGTTTCCTGCCTGAGCAGGGGGTTCGACTAGAAGACCTCCAAGGTCCCTTCCAACTCTGTTAATCCTATTCTATTCTATTCACCCCATGGAAAAACCTCTCTCTGTGGAACCTGTCCCTAGTGCCCAAAAGATTGGGGACCACTGATCTAATGGATCTGGCTTGAATATTTTCATCTGTCTCCCCTAAATTATCAGCTCTGAAATTCTGGCAAAAGCATCACTTAACATCATCACGTAAGTGAAGGATAGTCCATTTCTAGCGCTGTCTTTATGGAATGCCATCCTCTGCGAGATTTAATTTCATTACCTTTGAATCTGCCACTTTTGTCAATCCCAGCTCTTTGATGATCTGGTTGATTCTCTCCTCTTTTTCACGAGCTTTTACTGTTTTTGGTAGTCTGAGTGCAGCTGAGAACTGGAAGTTTTCCCTCACCGTCAACGTCCCCATCACAACATCATCCTGGAGATACAAAGGACACATTTAGATTATTTCCATTTATTTGCTTCAAACCAGAAATTTGATGAGCAATAAGATATGGGAGGGAAGGATAATCAATTTACCTGTACTACATAGCCAGAGATGCATTTAAAATTGTCAGGCTGGGGGGCACCGTTGATGAAAACGTCTCCAGTTAAGCCATGAGGATCTTTCCGTGCTGCTAAAATATCCAGTAATCTAAAAGAGAAATCAGAATTACATGACGTTTGCCACATTGTGCTGAAGTGAAAAGCGCACAATTGCAATTAACACCTTTGTACCGGAGGTGGTATTCTATCAGTTCGGATTGGATCGCCCGAACCAGTAGTGGAAATCGTGGGTGGCTTGGCCCACCAGGGGTGGGATTCATAAAATTTTACTACCAGTTCTGTGGGAGTGTATTGGTGGGCATGGCATGGCTGGGTGGGCGTGGCTGGGTGGGCGTGGCAGGTGAAAGTTAATGCAAAATCCCCATTCCCTCTCAATCAGCTGGGTCTCGGGAGTCAGAGAATAGATGGGGGCAGGGCCAGCCAGAGGTGGTATTTACCGGTTCTCCGAACTACTCAAAATTTCCGCTACCGGTTCTCTAAAACTGGTCAGAACCTGCTGAATACCACCTCTGGACTGACCTAAAGCGGGACTAGAACTCACAGTCTCCTGGTGCCTGAACTACTAGAAACCTGTCTCATTTACTTCCCTAGGTTCTCAGCTCAATGTATCCTAATCGCAGTAGAAGTTCCTCAATGTACCTATTGGCATTGGGTCACAATGTCCCTGGTTATTCTGTATTTGTCTCTTTTCTATAATTTATTGCGTAGGGCAGTGGTGGGTTCATACTGGCATTCCTACCGGTTCGCTGACCGTGCACATGTGCCAGACGCATGCTGCGCACATGTGCGCACTTGAAAGAAACTTGCTTGGAAAGCAGCTGAGGAGCGGCAATTCAATCTGCTGCCCCTGATCAGCTGGGCTTCAGAAGCTGAAATTAAGGTAGGTATAAGCCAGGGGCAGGCGGGCGAGCCCACTTTCAAAGCAACAGAGAAACAGTTTGCTCTCTGCTTGACGGCAGAGTTATCGATTCGGGAGAACCAGTGCGAACCGGTAGAAACTCCTGCCTTGCTCTATGGCATCCCATTTAGGCCCTTTTTCCGCCAAAAGCACATGCGCAGAATGTGAACTGAATATGAACGTACACGGTCACTTTTGCGAACCAGTAGGGAAGGTAAGTGTATACCACCCCTGGTTTGCATGATTTCGGTTATTTAAAAAAATCTGCAACTATGGGGAAACCCTCAATGAAATGCAATGGAAGGTTAGATAGGGAGTTGGGCAGAGATAATCAAAATCCATCTGGCTCATCTCTCCCAGTCTAATTTTGCAAGCCATTGTTATTCAAGCATGTAAACCAGTTGTTTCTCAACCTTGGCAACTTTAAGAGGTTCAATTCCCAGAATTCCTTAGCCAGGATTACACCATCCTCTCACCAGTGTTATGATCTAGTCTCATGTTGCAAGACCGGCGGTAGTTAAGATTTCAAAGGAAGTAGGACATCATCAAAGCATCAAATTATGATTGGCATCAAAGTAATTTCTGTTACTTCGTTAGCAAAGGATTATAGAAAACCACCGTGAGATGGCGGCTCTTGCGGTTTGGAGGCTGGGTTGGAGGTTAGCAAGCCTGTGCTTGAACCCCGAGTGCTGTCTTGGGAAGGGGGAAAGTGTAAGCACCCATCCTTTGCTCCAGCTATTGCTGGGGATGTAAAGGGAGTCCTCCAGGGGTGGGTTCCGGTAGTTGCTACTGCCAGTTCACTTGTGGATGCGTCGTGTGCACATGCGCAGAGCAATACAAATTTCTGTGCATGTGCAGGACCGAAAACAAGGAGAAGTGGTTCAGGGGACGTGGCAGGCCTGGGTTGCTGCCGGTTCCAGCGACACAGGCCACCAAACTACTACCAGTTCTGCTGAACCAGGCCGAACCGCTAAGAACCCACCAATGGAGTCCCCCAATTGGGCATACCCTGGGCAAGGGTGATGTCACTTGCTAATCCTTTCAACGTAGAAGCGCCTCGGCTTCTGGCACGAGTGCGCCAGCGGTGGGATTCACTTACCTACCGGTTCGCAAATGAGAGCCCACGCGCGTCTACACATGCGCAGTGCTCACGCATTATGTCGGGGTGGGTGGGCAGAGCCTCCCACAGCTGCTGCTACCAGTTCTCCTGAACCGGACAGAACCGGCTAAATCCCATCTTTGGAATGCAGATTTATAAAACCACATTTGTCCACTGCTGTAAAACTTACGAAGATTTGCCACTGCCTGTCGGCCCCAGAATTGCATTCAGTCCTGGCGTCATGATTCCACTGAAAAACAAACCAACAAAAAAGTATCACTCTCTAAGCCAGTAGAAACAAGCATCTCAGGTCAGAAATGGGTCTCTGGTGTGGAATACCCAACAGCTGCAAGTTAAAGGCAAGCCGTAATTAAAGGAAGTTTTTCCACCACTGTGGAACTTCTTGAAAAAAAAAATTTTATTTAAAAAAATAGTCAGAAGAATCCCAATGCAGAAGAAATACTCTGTACATTACAGGTGGTCCTTGAATTACAAGCATTTGTTTAGTAATCTGTTCTGATCCCCCCTCCTTACAGTGAGTCACGCCGACACAAAGCTAGACAATTTATTCACAGTAAATTAACACACTGACAAGACTTTGGCAGCAACCCACAGATAAGAAATACACACAAGAGCTTCTCCAGCTTGTGTCCTGCAAAAAGCCTCCTCCCAAAGTCTCTTCTTATATACTCTCTTGGGAGGAGCCTAATCACAACCACCTGGTCCCAATTATATTTTATATCTCCGTAATTGCTGTCGGCGCTTATCTGCCAGTCTTTGCCTGGCGTCCGGGACCACCTCACTTAGCTCCTCCCCACTGCTCCAGGGCCTGACGTCTTCACCACTGCTCCAGGGCATGACATCAGGGACAAACTCCCCTTGGCTTTCACCGCTGCTCCATGCCTCAGGCGCCTCCTGTGGGCCAACCAGCCTCTCTGGTCCCTGCTCGGAGTCTGAACCCTGTCCAGGGTCCTCCACATCTTCCAGAGCCGACTCATAGGATCCCTCACTATCGGGAGTCTGTTTGCAGCTCCAACGGCTCCTGCGGGGCCACAACAGTAACCATTCGACCCCCTGGAAGACTGCAATGGCCATAAATATGAGTTAGTTGCCAAGCATCTGAATTGTGGTCACTGTGAACCACAGGGATGCTGCAAAAGTCATGTGTGAAAAGGAGTTGTAAGTCACTTTTTTCAGTGCTATTGCGACTTCGAACAATCACTAAATGAACTGTTGTAAATCGAGGACTATCGGTAGCGGAAGACTATTTTACCCAAAAAATGTTGCCCCAAAACCCTGCAAATCTTGCCCACATTTTCCATACAATCGATGATTTTTTTAATATCCAAGATATCCTTTGCCTTAGTTGCTTTTTTTTTCTTGCTAACCTAAAAAAGGAAATCCAGCTTGTGCCTTTCCTTGTATAAATTGTCTACATCCCTGATGGTGAACCTATGGCACACGCACCACAGGTGGCACAGGGAGCCATTGGTTAAAGCATGTGAGGCATTGCCCTGTTAGCTCCACTGCGCATGCGCGCACTGGCAGCTGACTTCAGCCTTCATTTTCAGCCTCCAGAGGGTGAAAAACAACCAACACACAAACCGGAAGTCCGAGAAGGGGTCATGCGCGCATGCGCGGGGGATTGCGTATTTAGGATTATGGGTGTGGGCACGCGCGCGCACAACCCACCCACCTCTGCGCTCCCCCCACTTTTGGCATGCAATGGCAAAAAGGTTAGCCATCCCTTGTCTACATCCTTCTCATTGTTGCTTTTCTGCATTTTTTCAAACAGAGTTTAAAAATTGGATGAGTAAATGAAAGTCCTTCTAGATACTGAAGAAGTGAAGAAGCTTCTTGGATGGGAAGCACAAAGACTTCAGGGAAAAACAATGAAAGTCCAAGTCCCTTTTGAAAAAAGCATCTCTGGGACAACTATGACTGGATCAGTGGTGGGATTCAGCCGGTTCGCACCTATTTGGGAGGATCGGTTGTTAACTTTCTAAGCAGTTGGGAGAACCGGTTGTTGGAAGATATCTCATTTTGTGTTTTTTCCCACTTCACAGGGCTAATCCTGTAAGGAAGGCAGGAAGGAAACATTCTGGTGTTTCTAGCCTAATCTTCATTGCTCCGCTTACAGAAAATGCCTCTCTGGTTAACCCTTATTATATTGTTACAGCTAAGGCGAAGCACCCATCGACCTGAGTGATGTTGAGTTGGCCACACCCAACCAGTCACATGACCACCAAGCCACGCCTACCCAGCTGGTCATTAGGGCAGAGAACCGGTTGCTAAATTATTTGAATCCCACCACTGGACTGGATGACTGAGAATCTCCATAGACATCTAGATACAGATAGTCCTCAATTTACAACAGTTCATATAGTGACCGTTCAAAGTTACAAGGGCACTGAAACAAGTGACTTATGATCATTTTTCTTACTTACGACCATTGGAGAGTCTCCATGGTCATGTGACTTATATTGAGAGAGAGAGAGAGAGAGAGAGAGATTGAGATGCTTTATTTGTATGCCGCCCTTTTCCCTGGGGGGACTCAGGGCGGCTCACAACTCAAGGGGAGGGAGGACAAACGAGTCACAGACATGAAAACGATACATCATTAAAAACACAACAGTCATACAATTCGAGTGGGGTTGAAATCTTTAGCCCCAGGCCTGCTGGGACAGCCAGGACTTAAGGGCTACGCGGAAGGTCTGGAGGGTGGTGAGGGTACGAATCTCCACGGGGAGTTCGTTCCAGAGGGTCGGAGCAGCCACCGAGAAGGCTCTCCTCTGGGTAGTTGCCAGCTGACATTGGCCGGCTGATGGAATTCGGAGGAGGCCTAATCTATGGGATCGTATCGGCCTAGTGGAGGTAGATATTCTGGACAACTGGTTCATATTTCTATATCCAGGATCATGCGATCCCCTTTTGCGACCTTCTGAGAAGCAAAGTCAACCCGGAAGCCCGATTCACTCAACAACCGTGCTACTAACATAACCACTCAGATGATTCACTTAACAAATGTGGAAAGAAAGTTCATAAAATGGGGCAAAACTCAATTAACAAATTTCTCAATTAGCAACATAAATTTGGGTTCAATTGGGATCGTAAGTAAAAGACTACCTGTAGTAATCAATTGAAATCCATTGATCAAAATATGCAGAAACTTACATCTACTTTCAGAAGTTTTTGCGTGAAAAATAATAATCTTGGCTTCAAAATATAACCGCGACCTCAGGGATACTCTCTGAAACATTGACTTTTTTATGGTTGTCATTAAGTTTGATTACTTCTGCTTTCATCAAACATCGTTTCTAGCTACCTACTGTACATGTACTTGGTTGGATATTCTGCAGGGAGTAACATTTTACTTTTCACACAGAGAGTAATATAATTCAGTTAATTATTTATAGCATCAGACACTGATCCCATATCGTAATGAACTCCTTACACAGATCAATGATGGAATGATGCAACGATGATGGAAAGTTAACATTTAAAGGGAGAGCCAGACAACAAGCACCCAAGGACAGCAGACAACGGAACCTGATGTTTGAACCTGGGTTATTATACTTCGTGTTTGCTTAATACTTTCCAAGCTAGACAACGCCTTATTTCTCATGTTTTTTCCCCGTGATATCTGGTGGTTTACACTTCATGCCCACAAGATTTTGGAGATTCATCTCATATTCTGTTCTCTTCCAGCTGATTCGGAGGAAAAGATTTTTTTGTAGGATCCAAACTGAGTCCTTCAGCGGGACTAGAGGTTTAATCTTCTGAGTTTTTGGAGCCCATCCTCGGGGAACTTCTCTCTACTGGACATTCTGGTGAGAGACAACTTCCCTGAAGATGGCCTTCAGCATGACTCTGAAAGCTCAACAGATAAAGATTCTGGTCCCGGTGACCAACCCAGATTGGATCGATCTTACAACGACCCACCTCTGACTCGATCCACTGAAATTTACCAATGGCCATCATAAAAATTATTCTTAATAGAAAGACACGTCTATTTCTTTTCATTCATAATTTTTTAAAAAATAAGTATGGGATATGACCTAAGAGACTGTAGTACACCTCAAAAAAGACAGCACTTTTTTCACTGCTGCACAGCTTCCACTGGACTCAATTTAGAGGTGGGCTGCTGCCAGTTCAGACCAGTTCGGGTGAACTGATAGTTCTCAGCAGCATCTGGCCCCGCCCATCCGCCCCAGCGCTATCACGTCCTATGTAATCGCCATGTATTGGATGCCACGCGCATGCACATTTTCAGTTCTGGGCGAATCGGTTGTTACATTATGTGACGCCCACCTCTGACTCGATCCACTGAAATTTACCAATGGCCATCATAAAAATTATTCTTAACAGAAAGATTAGTCAATAAACATTTGATTAGATATGTCCTAGAACAGGGGTGTGAAACTCGATTTCATTGAGGGCCGCATCAGGGTTGCGTTTGACCTCAGGGGGGGCAAGTGGGCATGGCTAGCTCAATGTCCTACAGTCCATATACAGTCCTCTTCGGCTCTGTTTTCAGCTGCGACAGCTTCCTGCAGCCCTCTGCCAGGCCTTGTGCAGCCGTCCCAACCTCCATTTTCGCTAGAGGCACCGCGTGCCGGTCCTTCTCTGTTTCCAGGGAAGCCCCACTCTAAGCAACTCATGGGCCGGATCCGGCCTGCGGGCCTTGAGTTTAACACCCCTGTCCTAGAATATCAGATGAGCTTGTCGTCCTGAGAGGGAAAAAAACACAAACTATATTTTTTCTCATGAGTGTGAACCCTTCTTGATTGGAACTTTCTGTTGATGTAAAATAAATATCACAGATAAGAGTTCAAATATTAACTGTCCAGGAATAGATTCAACTAGTAGATCAGCTGAAGCTGAAAAAATCCACTCTTTACTACGGAAGCCACTGGGGCCTAAATGAAGCTATGCAGGCCCAAATTATCAGAGTCAATTTAGTGTAGTGGCTAAGAATTATAGAAATCATGTTCCACGTTGGGTGTGATCTTGGGCCAGTCATTCTTTCTCAGCCCAAGGATGGAGACAATGGCAAACTACTTCTGAAATCTTTCCAAGAACACTAATTCAGGCCAGGCCAGGCCAGGAGTCTTAAAAGTGCACTCACACAGACTAAAAAAAATAATTCAAATTATACACCTGATGCTTCAGTGGAGTACAACCTCAAAAAATAGACAAACTCCAAATCCCAGGGATATTATCCAAGTGCCACCATCTGGTCCTAAAAGTTTCCAAAATATTGCATATGAGCCATGTTAAAAAATCCTATGCAAATGCTAAGGATAACTACAAGGAAAACAAGCTGAACACGCAAGTGGGCTTACTAAATGTACATACTTGATATCTCTCAAAATTTCTTTTTCAAGTATTTTTCGACAGCCGATAAATCCACTCTTCGTCTTCACTCTGTAGCTGATGTTACGAAAGGCAACGGTGCTGGTTTTTGTTGAGCTCCATGTCTGAATCTGGATACCATTTGTATTGCAATCTGCCATTGGGACAACAACTTCTGGGCTCTGAGACATCTTTCTGGATTATATTTACTCCTAGGAAACACAGATATGTGTTATTTTTCAGAGAGGCTCTGTCTTTCATTTAATGTTTTATTTTGTCCTGCAAATAAAAAAAAAGTATAAATGCATAAACAGTATTAAACAATTAACACACCGGCTGCAAATTAATACGCCCTAAAAATTATGTTATAAATTGAACCGTTTTAAAAATATTGATCATATTGCTCAAAAAAATTTACTCCTTTTTTTTAACACTTGTTCAAATGTTAACAACATGCAATTATGGACAATCCAATTCTACATTGTAGATTTCTGCTTTCTATGCTGTAAAAATTATTTCAGGCAATGCCTCTTAGGATATCAGGATCCTCAATCTACCAAATACTAAGAATATACCCATATGTATTCTTAACATTCATTGATTGACCCAGAGCAGGATGAATAGAATATAAAAATAATAATGAATCAAACCTTTATGGAAAAAAATATCATTACACACTGGAACTTTGCTTTTTAAACATATCCCCCAAAGACTCTCAGTTATTGATTTTTGAAAAGTTTTTAGATTCTAAAAATGAGAAATTGAAGCAATCTATTTCCATAGGTCTAGTTTTAACAAGCTTAAGGATTTAATTAATCCCATATCAACGCTAAATGGATTTTATATAGATTTTAATTATTTTTTTTCCTTCTGTAATGTTCAGTTTATTTTAAGCCCATATCGCTGCTAAATGGATTTATATGGGTTTTGATTGTTTTTTCTTTCTATTATGTTTATTTTAATCACTACATAATATATGTCATTTTAAAAAAAAATGCTATCTGGGTGCATGTATAGAGAGTTAGAAATATAATGGGAGGGAGGGAGGGAGGGAAGGAAGGAAGGAAGGAAGGAAGGAAGGAAGGAAGGAAGGAAGGAAGGAAGGAAGGAAGGAAGGAAGGAAGGAAGGGGGAAACTATTTCTTAATTTTTATATATATATATATAAAGTTTTTTATTTTTTTATTTTCATAACATATAACCACATGTATACTATTACATAGCCAACATCGTATTGTATTATTAAATGTTTACATCAATTCATCTTACCATCAACTCCCAAAAACAATTTTTGGCTCTTCTGCATATTTGTACCTTATCCATCACTTTATTCTCTCTCTCTCCTCCCTACCTCCTTTCTTCCCTAGGAATGGGGGAGGGAACTATTATGTGGCTTTAAATGTGTTGTCCTTTTTCACTGCCAGAGACAATGCCACTATGATTCAGCAAGAGTTAAGGTTTCTTGGCACCAAGGAACAACTACAAGAACATAGAACACATGTAGACAACAGATGTTAGCTGTGTGAATCGGATTGTATCTGAAAAACACATTTTGCCATTCATTCCTACTTATGGCTCGACATCCTGTAATCAACAGACACTCTGCTCTAAAGGTCTCAGCACATGGCAGATGGCTGGTCAAGAAAAGGAGACTTTTGATTGAGACTTTTGACTTCCTGACTGACATACTATTGGAAGAAATGTCCTTCTGGGTTCAGTTCCAAGTGGGGAAGAAGACACTGGAAACATGGAGGCTGCTTAGAAAGATGGTGTAATGGTGGACAGGACCACAGGGCTTGAGGTCCTGGGTAAAAAGGTGATGACATGCTTCCAGGTGAAGAAGAAGAAGAGAGAAAGCAAGAGGAGGGGCTTGCTGGGTTTTTAATACTCTGTTCGGCCCCACCTCTTTGCTTCTTGTTCCTGTGCAAGAAAATGTATTCCGAATGGGTGTCAGACTCCCATTGGGCCATGCAGGGGCAACTATCTAGGCTGAGTCCAGGTTTGGTTCAGTTCTCAGATGCCATGTGGTGAGTTGGGTAAAGGGCTAATACTAGCATGCCTTGATTCCATGACCTGGATCTGAAGGGGAGGGGTCTTTGTTATGTAAATAGATTGCCTTGGGCTTCTTAATGGCCCATTGACAAAAGGGGGGTGGGCAGGAAGCTGCAGGAATTTACTTTGTGTTTAAAACGTGTTTCTCCCTTTTCACATCCAGGAAAATATAATATTCTGCCTTTTCAATATTTCCTAGGATATTTAATTTTTCTTGGAGAGGAGTGGGTTTTAACTTCCTACAATACCAATGGCTTAAAGTCCTCTTGACATTTATTTTTCTCACGTTACCAGCAAAAACAAAAACGGAAGTCCTAACTTGCTATATAAATTTAGAAGCAGACAGAGATGGGGTCTTTGGTAGCTAGGATATCCTGCAGGCATTAAATAACACAGGAGGATAGGAAAAGGCAAGAATGAAAGATTTAAAAAAACGATACATCTTAGGCTAAGTGAGCAGAAGACAGGAAGCAAAATAAAGAGAGATGTGAAAGAGCAAAGGATGATATTGACCTGAAAGCTTGGGATGAAAATTTTGAGAAATTCAGGGAAGTCTCTTTCTCTGCCTCTTTCTTGTATTGGCAAGAAAGTAGGGATATTTTCATACATGATACGCTAATATTATACTGAATGTCTATGGAGATTCTCAGTCATCCAGATCATGTTTGTCCCAAAGGTGCCTTTTCAAGAAGCAACTGGACTTCCTGGTTTTTCTTTGAAGACATTTCACTTCTCATCCCAGAAGTTTCTTCAGTGAGAACTTGAAGAAGTTTCTTGGATGAGAAGCGAAACTTATTCAAGGAAAAACAAAATCTAAAAACATGGTTCTATCAAGTGCTAGTAGCATAATTGTAAGGAAAGTCATTTGTACTTATATCTGAGCTGATATGATATCAAGAACAATACTTAAAGGAGTGAAGATCATTCCATTTTCCCCAGAATTTTCATTTCTAAAGTCTCTCTTTGTTTTTATTCATTTATTTAAAATGTTTCTATAGCTACCAATCTTATAACCAACTCTGGGTGGCTCTTTAACTTTTACTTATTTAATAACACACAGCTAATGAGAGTGGGGGTGAACAAGTGCGAAAAAAGAAAAAAGGAAAGGGAGGATAAAGAATTTTTGTTGTTTAAAAAATTGATATATACACATGTAGGAGAAAGAAAGATAGAAAGAGAAAGATAGAAAGAGAAAGAAAGAAAGAAAGATAGATAGATAGATAGATAGATAGATAGATAGATAGATAGATAGGAAGGAAGGAAGGAAGGAAGAAAGAAAGAAAGAAAGAAAGAAAGAAAGAAAGAAAGAAAGAAAGAAAGAAAGAAAGAAAGAAAGAAAGAAAGAAAGAAAAAAAGAAAGACAAACAGACAGACAGTCAGTCTTTGTACTGATTTCTAAACTGTCTTATTGCAAAGTAGAGTTTTCCCTGGCTTGGTTCCTTCAGGATATGCTGAGAACATCCAGAATTCCCAGATTCACAAAAGATTCATCTGAGAAACACCTTGTTGGGAAAATTAAATAATTAAATTAACGTGTGACAATCCTGCCCCGTACCAAAAGGAAACATTTAGATGGTTAGGAAGAGGTAGGATAAAAGGAGGAAAGAAAAGAGAGGTGACAAAAATCAAAGGGCAAATATATATATATATAGAATTGCGCATGGATAAACATGCTTCTGTTTCCCCTTTAGCACTCTAAAACCAAATGATTCTTTATTCTTAAAACGTAGGACAGAAAAGTAAAAACAGAACTAATGAAAGAGGAACGCCAGCATGCGAAATTAAAAGAAAAGCCAATTACGACAGCGCTCCCAGCAACTGGTACAGATCCGTTGTGCAGCAACAGTATTTCCAAATTGATTCATACAACTGTATTCTAAAATGGCTTTTTTTCCTGTATGGAAAGGTTTTGCCTTTGTGCTCCACAAGCCCCCATTAGCCTTTCCGAGCATAGAATTATACAGACAGGAAGCCGCCAACAAAAGCCTTTGATTTCATAACATAAGAAGTCAATCTCGAAGCCCCAGATGCACACATGGGAAAAGCCAGAAACACAACACAACACACAAACGCACACGCACACACACACACACACACACACACACACAGAGCGAGCTGCATAGCACATTAGAGAGAATTATATACTTACTTTCTGGGATTCACCTGGGTGGCTTGCATGGAAGTTGTTACCTAATCTGTAACGACCTTTGGCTTTAAGCAAATAAGTGGTTTCTGTCTGACATAACCCACAAGGAGGACAATCCCAGACTTAGCTCTGTGAAAGCTTCTGCTGTCAAGCCTGCCTGAGTCTTTAAAGTGCTATTGAGACACTTTTTGTGTCTTTTCAATTGTAGGAAGTTATCACCCAGCCCTCTCCCAGAAAAATGAAACATCCTAGGAAATATTGAAAAGGCAGAATATTTCTCTGGATGTGAAAAGGAAGAAACATGTTTTAAAAGACAGAATAGCTCCCTGTAGCTTCCTGACCATCCCCACTTTGTCAATGGGCCATTAAGAAAGCCAAGCTAGTCCACTTTACATAAGAAAGAGTTCTCCCCTTCAGATCCAGGGGGGATGGGATTAAGGCATGATAATATTGGCCCTTTACCCAACTCGCCACATGGCATCTGAGAACTCAACCAAACCTGGATTCCACACGAGAGTTGCCCCTGCATGGCCCCATGGGAGTTTGACAACCAATCAGAATACAAGCTCAAGATCAAAGGCCAGAGGGGGATAAAACCAGGGACTTTCAGCATCTCAGTCGGCCCTTCTCTTTTCTCCACCAACATTGAAGCATGTGATCACCTTTTCTGTTCAGGACTCAAGCCATGTGGTCCTGTCCACCGATAAACCATCTTTCCAAGCAGCCTCCATGTCTCCAGTGTTTTTCCCCCCACTTGGAGCCGAACCCAGAAGGACATTTCTTTCAACACAATGATGCCAGACATGAATAAAACCCGCCTTTCGGGAAATGTCTGGTGGTATAGAAGCCTAAATTGTAAGTCTGAACAGCCCAGGGTATGTCAAAAAAAATGCAAAGGCACTGTGAGATTTTGGAGATATTTCATTTCTCCCTTAAAAATACGGTGGGGTCAAGGCAGGTTTTTAAAAATACCCTGAATTTATTTTAAATGGAGGGATTACAAGTGATTTCTATACCTTTCCAGATGGGGAGAGTTATGGTGCTGATGTTCTTTAATACTCAGTATAAAGCTAATGCAGGTGATGTTAGGTATAGTTTTTACCCAATATGTCTGTAAAAATCTTCTCTCAAGGCCAGTCAACATAGACGGTTTTGTTAATAAATCAGCCTAAAAAGATCCAAATTATTGACACAGGGAAGGAAAAGGGAGGTGGGGGGGAGACACTGTTAAACTGACCATTGTGATAACTAGTTAAAACGTTACGCTTTAATATTGGATTCACATTCCATAATATGCCTTGCTTACTACCCTAGTAGCAGTAACAGTAGGGAGCTTTCCAAAATATTGTGGGAAGATAGTCCCATGTTTTTTTTTAAATTCTATTTAGTTTTTTAAAAATTATAAATGGGGAAGACTGTTAGGCTTTCAAAATATTGTGGGAAGATAGTCCCATGGTTTTTTTTAATATTCTATTTAGTTTTTAAAAAATTATAAATGGGAAGACTGTTAGGCTTTCAAAATATGGTGGGAAGATAGTCCCATGTTTTTTATTCTAGTTAGCTTTAAAAAAAATGGGAGGACAGTTAAGTTTTAATCAGGTCCGAAGGAAGTGTATATCTTCCAGATTTTAAAGGCATCAGAATTAGTCCTTTAAAAAGAAAAACACAGCTTGATTTTTTTTAAATAGTGCATTAAAAAAAAACAATCAGGATTACTATTCAGTAAGATTAAGTGTTGGTTAGATTCATTATCATTTATTACATTTATTGGCTGCCTGGTTTCCGGTGACTCCTAACGGTTCTACCTCTAGCTCAGTTTTAGTCCAATCTCTCTTTTTTATATACATTACTGTAATTTTCAGTTATATGATACAGTTATGTCTTTCGAGTCTGGCCATTGCAAAACTTGAGTACATCTGGGTACTTTGCTGTATATGAATCTATCATGGAACATTCCTACCCTACTTAGAATAGTTGGCATTTGTAAAAAGAAAAAAATGGGTGAGTTTCAATCACGCGAGCTAGAAACTGGTTTATTATCAGCGGTGAACAACTGTAAGGAAACCCACAAATGCTGCTGCTAACAAGGACCATTTCTTTCTTTTCTTTCTTTCTTTCATTCATGCAAACGACTGAGAAGTTAGAACCCAAACAAATAAACAAACAAAAGAAAACTAAACTATCACAAAGGAAAGGGAAAGAGGGGAGGGAAATCCCCAGATGCCCATTTTGGACTTACCTTCAATGAATGTAAGAGGCAACTGAAGCAGCAGGAAAATGAAATGAAGTGTTCACAGCACATCTGGAACTAAAGTATGGATTGCGACTTGCAGGCCTTTCTACAGCTCTCAAAAAGGCACCGTCTGGGGCCGGACCAGGGCACCTCCAAGAGACCGCTCCTTACAACAAAGAGAAAGCAGTGAGTTTCTCCTCTCTTTCAATTCAAGCCATTCCTTTTGCACCGCTTGGTAAAGTGATCACGACTCATCCCTCCTCCCCCTTCCAGCTGCAATTAAGGGAGGGGTGAAAGGTCTGCCTTAGGGAGGGACTAGCACCGAAGAACACTTTCGCCCGTCTCTGTTTCACCGGCTGATAATGCTCCAAGCACAAGGCAGAAGGCGCCACAGGAGGTCCATGGACATTTGAACATGCACCCAGATCCCCCACTCTAAACACGCTCAGAGAAAAGCTCCAGAGTCATCCAGGCTGCCCGCAAGTTTACGCCCATGTGAGAAAAATTAAGGAGAATGCTTAGGGAAATGTATTTTTCCCCACTGCCTCCAGCTCTGAAATTCTACTGTAACGGGAGTAAACATGCAGTAGATCCAGGCCTCACCCATATCCCTATGCTTTAAGCAGAAAAGAAGCTGAACGAAGAAGGGCACACACATCCTGGGCTGCCAATGCAGGCTGGGGATTTCTGGGAAACCAACCAACCAGCCAACCAACACGAAGAGTTTGTTTGGAAAACAGGAGAACATCCTCCATTTATAACCTGCTGTTTCAAGAATGGCAATTCCTCCATTCCTATTGCACAGGTAGGAATCCTTATGCCAGTGGTGGGTTTCTACCGGTTCGCACTGGTTCTCCCGAATCGATAACTCTGCCGTCAAGCAGAGAGCGATGTGGTTCCCTGTTGCTTTGAAAGTGGGCTCGCCCACCTGCCCCTGGCTTATACCTACCTTAATTTCAGCTTCTGAAGCCCAGCTGATCAGGGGCAGCAGATTGAATTGCTGCTCCTCAGCTGCTTTCCAAGCAAGTTTCTTTCAAGTGCGCACATGTGCGCAGCATGCGTCTGGCACATGTGCACGGTCAGCACGAACCGGTAGGAACGCCAGTATGAACCCACCACTGCCCTACGCAATAAATTATAGAAAAGAGACAAATACAGAATAACCAGGGACATTGTGACCCAATGCCAATAGGTACATTGAGGAACGTCTACTGCGATTAGGATACATTGAGCTGAGAACCTAGGGAAGTAAATGAGACAGGTTTCTAGTAGTTCAGGCACCAGGCTAGAAACCAGGAGACTGTGAGTTCTAGTCCCGCTGGTTGACTTTAGGTCAGTCCAGAGGTGGTATTCAGCCGGTTCTAACCAGTTCTGGAGAACCGTTAGCAGAAATTTTGAGTAATTTGGAGAACTGGTAAATACCACTTCTGACTGGCCCTGCCCCCATCTATTCTCTGTCTCCCGAGTCCCAGCTGATTGAGAGGGAATGGGGATTTTGCAGTATCCTTCCCCTGGAGTGGGGAGGGAATGGGGATTTTACAGTAGCCTTCCCCTGCCACGCCCACCAAGCCATGCCATCCCCACCAAGCCATGCCCACAGAAATGGTAGTAAAAAAAATTGAATCTCACCACTGGGCCAGCCCCTCTCTCTCCACCCAACTCACATCACAGGGTTATTGTGGTGGGAAAAATAGGGGGAAGAAGGTGTGTTGGATATGTTCACCACCTTGAGTTATTTGTAAAATTATTAAAGGCAGGATGCAAATTAAATAAACAAATTCTGTACGATGCTGAAGAGCAGTACTAGGACTGTTTCCCCAACATATTCCCCTCCCAATGTATGGGTCTCCAATTCTTAACTGCTACAACTAGGTTACAAAAAGCTCAATATAAATAAATCTGGACCTAAGGTGCATTTTGACCCTCAGGTATAATTGATATAATTACATACATACCTACACGTACAGCTACAATCAAGCTGTTAGAAACTAACCAGTTTAAATAGAGGGAATTAAATTAGCTAAAGAAGACAAGTCCTCCTTTTTTTCCAAACACATGGAATCTTTCTTATCAATTTTCCAAAGGAGACAAAGGATTATTCGGGAATGTATGTTGCATATTTGAATCCATCTCTGAGAAGCAATGCAATGCTTCTCAGAGGGCTGTAAGCATTAGGGCAACATTTAGCATTCATAAATAATTTGGCATTCATAAATAAATTAAAACCCAGTTTTAATATCCAGTATTTCCACTTAAAGGTTCTTGAGTAAGAAGCACATGCTAAAGAACCAGCTGCATTCAGAATGCACCAAATTTTGATAAATCAACCCATAGCTTGATGCAAAATAAGCCAACAGTGTAGATCAAATATAGAATAGCAATTATTCTTCTCCTTGAGTTGTTTTAATCCTTCAATTGGGTTAGAATCTGTAACTTTCCATTGGGAGGAAAAAGCCAGAAAATTAATTATCATCATTTCCCTATCTAAACTGTGAGAAGTGGTGACAATGAAGACGGACATGATATGTAACCTACACCATTATATGGGAAGAGGAAATTATAATCATTTTGATCTATTCATGTTTAATAATCTTGGGATCTCTCTTGTTCTGTACTTAGGGCAAGCAGGGCCTGGAAAGGAGATATGGTATCTACCAGCTGTCTGGAACATACAGATATCTTATCACCATCACCAATTCTTCAATTGTTTTTGGTTCGCTACACGTGCCATGCTTTAAAAGTTGCATTGCTATGAGTATGTTCTGATAGATAACGAACTGAAACAAGACTAGGGAAGTTTTCTACCTGAAAGGCTGGAGAGCCTTTTGTAGACTTATATGATCTACCAAAACTAGTGGAGTTTGGTACTGTTGGAAGAAATGTCCTTCTGGGTTCAGCTCCAAGTGGGGGGAAAAGACACTGGAAACTTGGAGGCTGCTTGGAAAGACAGTTTAATGGTGAACAGGGTCATATGGCTTGAGCTCCTGAACAGAAAAGGTGATCACATGCTTCAAGATGTTGGGTGAAGAAGAAAAGAGAGAGGAAAAAAGAGACTTGCTGGATTTTTTTATACTCCGTTCGGCCCCACCTCTCTGTTTCCTGTTCCTGTGTAAGAAATGCAAACTGATTGGTTGTCAGACTCCTATGGGGCCATGCAGGGCAGCTCTCTAGGCTGTCTTTTGAGTCCAGGTTTGGTTGAGTTCCTGGATGCCATGTGGTGAATTGGGCAAAGGGTTAATACTATCATGCCTTAATCCCATCACCCTCGAGCTGAAGGGGAAACTCTTTGTTATGTAGAATAGACGGTCTCGGGCATTTTAATGGCCCATTAAGGAAAGTGGGGGATATTAAGAGTGAGTTTGTTTCCTGCCTAAAAATGTGTTTCTCCATTTCTGATCCAGGGAAATATAATATTCTGCCTTTTCAATATTTACCAGGATATTTCATTTTTTCTAGGAGAGGGGTGGGTGCTAACTTCCTACAGTACCATTTTAACACTTGGCTTCTATTCTGTTATAGGGAAGTAGCCATCCCACAGTGTATGACATGAGCCTTGAGATACATAATAGTAAATTCAATAATTGACTGTATAATTGGGTCAATGTAGCTCCAGCATTTATCTAATCTCTCAAATCCAATCATTTCTGCATTAGGAGAAAGGCCAAATTCTGCACACATGCACGCATGCGCATACATAGACTATGCACATACACACACATAGAGGTACACACAAAACAGAGTCAGTATTAGGGCTTTTTGTTGCTCACTTAATGATGGTGCAAAGATGTCCTAGTATCCTTCATTTTCTTCTGTATCTGAAACTTCATCTTCATGATGATCCCAGCCCATATCAAAGCAGCTTAAAATGGCTCTACATTGTTCCAATGCTAAAGTACCGTGTTTTCCCAAAAATATGATATGTCCTGAAAATAAGGCCATGCCAGAGTTTTTGGGGGTGGGCAAAAATATAAGCCTTCCCCCCAAAATAAGCCCCCTTGGACAACCCCCCCCTCCTTTTTCGGCCACGCAGAATGCCACTCACCAACCTAGTGGTATCCCAAAGGCACCAAGTCACAGGAGCCAGGGGGAACAGGTGCTCGCACGACTTGGCTTCTTTGGGATACCACTGGGTCAGTGAGTGGCGCTCTGCCCGGCTGGAGATGGGGATTGCGCGAGCGCCTGTTCTGTCCCCTGCTCGCGCACCTCCCAGACTTACCACAACCTGGGCCACCTCTCCTTGTAGGGCCAGGCCGCCGGCGCCGCCCAGCAACCCCAGAACAATAAGCCCCCCCCGATAATAAGGCCCACGCCATATTTGGGGGGGTCAAAAGAAAATAAGACCCTGCCTTATTTTGGGGAAAACATGGTAGAAGTTTTCCCTTAAGGAGAAAAAACGTTTTTCCGTGGGCACAATTTAATGTATTTTTGGTTAGGTGGCACCCTCCCCCCTCCTCCAAAGGAGCAGGATTGACTCAATACCTCAACATTTTAGAGTAGGATTCAGCTCGTTCAGAGGTAGTATTCACTTGCCTTCCCTACCAGTTCGCAAATGTGAGTGCACGCGCCCCATCTGTGCAGGCACGCGGCCTTCCACACATGCGCTTTGACTAAAAAAAATATGCCTCAATGGTATGGCATAAAGCTAGGGTGGGTGAGCAATTTCCACCACCAGTTCGGGCGAACCGGTCCGAACCGGCCAAATTCCACCTCTGAGCTCTTTGTATGGTGAATAAAGATACTCATTCTCATAAATAACTATATTCCGTGACTATCGTTCATATAGTTATAATTGCTATTCTGCTCTTTTGCAACAAGTGCCAAATTGCTCTTTTGTAACAAGTGCTATTTTGCAACAAGTGCCAAATTGAGTTCAGCTGTTTGTACCGTGAGTAAAGACACTCACTCCCATAAATAAATAATTACATTCTAGGCATTAATGCGTGACAACCGCTCATATAGCCGCTCATATAGCCGTAAAAAACAGATAGGCAATAAAAACCTTGTATATGCTGCATGGAAGTATTGGAACTTTTACATCAAGAATGCCTGAAGGTTTTTAGGTTGTATTAACAGAGGTTTCCTAAGATGTGATTTAGATAAGAATATTATTTGAAATTCTGCCCAGTTAGCCATATGTTCGATACTTATTTGAAGCATTATTTGAGAAGGGGGGAAAAAAACCTAAGATATTAATGCATGGAAGCAGTTGAAAGCAGTTTTCGTTTTTGGATTCACTACAGATAATGTAGCCCTTCCCTTCCTTTTCCTTCCTCCATAGAATTCATCAAGGATTCATACAAGTCTAAGACTGTAAGATTAAATTTAAATACTGTGCTAGAAATTGTACAGGGGGAATTCCAATGGAAAAAGAATATTCAGTTCACATGGAACATTATACTTAGAAAGCATTGGTATAAAATGTTTTATTACTGATGTGTTACTATTGCTAAAATAAGAGCCGAGGTGGCGCAGTGGTTAGGGTGCAGTACTGCAGGCCACTTTAGCTGACTGTGATCTGCAGTTCAGCGGTTCAAATCTCACCGGCTCAAGGTCGACTCAGCCTTCCATCCTTCCGAGGTGGGTGAAATGAGGACCCGGACTGTGGGGGCAAGTTGCTGACTCAATTTGCTAAAAAAATTTGTAAACTGCTTAGAGAGGACTGAAAGCCCTATGAAGCGGTATATAAGTCTAATAAATAAATAAAATAAATAAATAAAGTACTTCCTTTCCTCTAAAATGCTAGAAATGCAATCAGCAGATTGGATTTCTTCCATGTCCTTCTTCCATATGTCCTTCTTCCATATGTCTGCTATGTATGTAAGCTGCCCACTGTTTTGACCTCGGCTTGACAGAATCACGAAACAGACACCTTGTCCCGCAAATAAACCTTTTCATTTCGTTAATGTGAATTCCTAGCATTCATATCCAGAAAAGTCCCGGCAAACAATCTTTCAAGGTGTAATTGCAACAACAGACCTTATCAGTCCTTGGATAGTTGCCAGGCTCAGAACTTCTAGTCACAACGCTCTACAATGAAATACTTGGCAAGAAGTCTCTGTGAGGCACGAAGTCAGATAAGCAACTCTTCACAATAATAAGCAAACTAATTGTCTCCTGCAAACACACACACCCCTTTTGCTACTATTTATTCCCTATGGGAGGGGCCATTCAATGTTCACTTGTGCCTTTACTCCCGAATTGACCCGTTCCTTAATTGTTTCATTCTCCTGACAGCTCTGCGCATGTGTGCATCCGGAACAGGCTCCAGCTGTTCTTCTGCCCCATTTATCTCTGACTCCGAAGGTAGCTGATAAATGTTGGACAGCCCTGGCCCCCTCTCTGCCTCCGACGCAAAGTAATGTCTACTTTGGAGGGGACTAGGAGCTTATAAAGCCGGGATGTCAAACTCAAGGCTAGCAGTCTGGGTGCTTAAATCCAGCCTGCGGGGCCAGCCTGGAAATATCAAAGGACCAGCCTGCGGTACCTCTGCCGGCCAAAACGGGCCTCCGTGCAGCCCGTTTTTGGAGTACTGCTGGAGGCCGGGGAGGCCGAAAATGGGCCATGGGGGTGCTTCACAGGTAAAGTGCTGCAGGAAGCATCCATCGCATCTCCCCCTCCCTCCCCCACGCAGGCCCACAGAGGAGAACTACAATGTCGATCTGGCCCTCGAAGAAATCCAGTTTGAAACCCCTCTTGCAAAACAAATTGAAGGCAAACGAACCTATTTTAACGTGCTGTAAAAACACCTGCAAGGTTCTTTTTCTGTGGATTGACAGCAAAAAAAGAAAAATATATAAAAGTGATTGATACATTACCTTCTTGACATTAATAATAAGGTTATTGTTAATGGCTGCTCCCTCACCCGAGTTTTTCAAGAAAAACAAATTGGACAGCTAATTGCCCAGAATTATGTAAGGACTCCCCTGTGATTCTTTCATACAATAAGGCAACACAGAGCCTCAATTGAATGCGTTCGCTCCCCCACGCCCATCATATAACAACATTGCCAAGTGCTTATCAGAGCAAATTAGTGCTAACTTCCTCCAATTCTTGCTTTATAGGAAATCCCACTTTTAAACAGTGTTTGTCACTGCCAAAATGTCAATATTTTGCTGTGCATGGAAGACTCTGTCTCATCCTGTCCCACAGCTACTGGAACTTGTCTACATGACATACCTGGGAAAGGGATCAAAATGTATGATTGCCAAAGGAGATAAACAACCTGCCAATAATACCATTAGAAGAACACCAGTTCTGACACCAAAAAACACACACGCAAACACATTTTTCTTTTCTTTCCTAAAACAGGTAGAGGGGATTTGTAATTCTGCAGGAAAATGAGGGGGCAGAATGAAGACCCTTGGCTGCCCAGAGATTAGGGCTGAGACAATCTTCTATGGCAGTGATGGCAAAGCTTTTTCTTATGGTGTGCCACAATTGTGAGGGCGCGTGCGATATCACACCAATGCCCACACCAATTCGATTCTCTTTGCTCACCTGCACATGCGTGCACGACCCACACACACACATTCATGTGGGTGCATGACACCTCCCCAGTCTCCGGAGGCTTTCCTGAAGCCCGGGGAGAGAGAAAACGGCCTCCCCCAGCCCGCCAGAAGGCTGAAAATCAGCTAGCCAGTGAGCGCATGGGCACTGGAGCTGATGGCTGGCAAAACAGCAAATATGGCTCCGTGCGCCACCTGTGACACGCGTGCCATAGGTTCGGCATCACGCTTCTATGACAATCTTCAATCTTCTCTAAAAGGGTTAAGGGTCGTTAGCTTCATATGAGCATGGTAGACTTGCAGACAAGACAACACACCAGGGGTGGGTTCCTGCCAGTTCTAACCTCTTCTATAGAAAAGGTTCCACAAATCTACCGTGCCGTTTAGAACCGGTTCCAGCTCCCTCTTCCCACCCATTCACACATCATCAAGATGAAGAGCGAGAGGAGGAATTCTGGGAATTGAAGTCCACAAGTCTTAAAGCTGTCAAGTTTGAATACCCCTGGGGTTTTTTTTCCTAAAGGGTTAGGGGTGCAAGGGTCTTGTAACTTGACAGCTTTAAGACTTGGGTGCTTCAAATGCCAGTTTCTGAGCCAACATTTTGGTTGCTAAGCAAGAGCGTTGTTAAGTGAGTTTCACCGCATTTTACAAGTTGGCCACGCCCACCCAGGCACATGGCCAGCAAGCCACCCCCACCCAGTCACATGGTTGGCAAGCCACTCCCACAAAGCAGGCCACACCTACAGAAGAGGTCTAAAAAATTTTGAAACCCACCACTGCAACACACCCATTCCTGTGTGGTGGGGAAAATAAATCTAACAAACACAATGAAGGCTGCATCTCGTCTTTTGGACATGAGCAGACTCAAAACCCAGTTGATCTCCTTGCCTAATCCCATCAGATGATCCGATCCAAAAATGACGTCTGGTTGCCCTAGACATAGTCTTCTGTAATCCCATTCTAAACCGAAGAATAGAGGCCTTCTCATCCCTCACAATACAGCACAAGGACCTTGCAAACATCTGCCAAGTGTCCAAAGTGCGGTCACATGACTGTGGGGAACGGGAGAACCATCGGAATTTCAGTTCCAGATTGTAACTCCTCTTTTTTTGGGTTGGTTGTAACTTCAAACAGTCACTAAGTGTTAGCATCGTTTTTAAAAACCAGGGTATTGCCTTAATCTCATGTCTAGATCTGAGCAAGATGGACTTAGGTTTTCTTTAATTATATCACTGTTAAGTAACAGTTTCTCTCTTTTCTGATAGGGCAGCCTCTAAGCTTATAAAACCTGTTGGACTTTGTCATCATTGACCTGGAAAGACACGGAGGATTGCAGTGTTGAAAAACATGAGCAATAAAGGAAGGATGGGGTGTCATGTGTCACGCCCGGATAGTTTTCTGCCAGCTCAGGCATGAATGGGTAGAACTTTAACCCAGTAATCAGGAAAGGCTGTAACATTATTGACTTGACTTTCTTCATTTCCCCATTTCCAACTCTTTATTTAACCATCAGTATCAAGCAGAATAAGACAAGACATGAAGCAACGGAAGGAAACTAATCAAAGAGTGAAGCAATCTAGAACTAAGGAGAAATTTCCTGGCAGACAGAATAATTAATTGGTGGAACAACTTGCCTCCAGAAATTGTGAACATGGGAAGATTTAAAGAAGAGATTGGACGACCATTTGTCTGAAATGGTATAGGGTTTCTTGCCTGAGCAGGGGGTTGGACTAGAAGACCTCCAAGGTCCCTTCCAACACTGTTATTCTATTCTATTCTATTCTATTCTATTCTAATGAGGTACAAATTCAAAGACAGAGAATGGTTGCAAGGAGGACCCATTGACCGATTGATTGTGTGCCATCAATTTATGTTCAACTCTTAGCATCACACTGAGACTTCATGATCTATTCCCAACCTAACTACTCTTTTTTTATTTAAAAATTTTTTAATTTTTAATTTAAAACAAGTACAACATCTTTCTTTACATGCTATAGAAAGTGTATCAGTTGGTCACAAATAAACTTTCGTACATCTCCTCCACAGTCAACAAACATAACTCATGTTAACTCGAGCATTTTAACTCAAATATTCATACATATCACCATCATCATAGATCCATTTTCATTTGACTGTAATTATTATTTAAAAATATTGATAATAATAATAATCTTAAACAATACATGCCCACACCAGTGGGAAAAGAAAAAAATAAAAAAAAGAGAAAAAACAAAAAAAAGAAAAAAAGAAAAAAAAGAAAAGACAAGGCAGGGAAGAAAAACAAAACAAAAACACACACACACCAAAAAAAAAAAAAAAGAACACAGGTATATATTATATATATATATAAAAAAGTATATCAGCTGGTTACAACATGTTTTGGTGCATCTCTTCCATTAATTCATATTAATTCAAATATCTTAACTCAAATGTTTACCATATTGACATCATTATACCTCCACTTTTAGTGAACTACAGTTATTTAAACATCCTTCAACCTTAACTATGCCAAAGAGTTAATCCATAACCACATGCTGACATTTCATTTACTTGTTTGTAAAATCCTCTATTAACAACCTAACTACTCTTCAGGTCTTCAACAGTGCATCCATCACTGCTGTAGTCATATCCATTCCCCTTGTTTTTGGTTACCCTTTTCTTCTCTTTCTTTCCACTTTCCCCAGATTTTATAGTATAGTCTTCCCTAGGGAGCTGCCCCATTGTACTTTTCAGACACTAACAAGAGTAGTAGGAAAAAGAAACGTTCAAAGCCAAATCCTATTTCCAAACCTGATTCTCATCATTTTATTTTAAGCCATGCATCTGATATGCACATCCTTCTTCCCAATCCCTCAAATACATTCACACATGTTCTCATGTTATGACTTCATTCTATGGCTTTCTGACAGCACCATCTTAATTTATTCTGGCTCCCAGTGTTTTCATTTATTTCGTAAATTTTATGGCTGCCCATCTTAAACACAATTCAGGGCAGTTCACTGTTCCATCATTATTTTAAAAATCCCTATAAAATAACTATTAAAAGTTCATATCTCAATAACTACAAATTTGTAAGCCATCAAATTTAAAAAAAATAAAAACCTAGTGGCTTAGGTATTAATTAATATATCTTCCAAAAATATCATACTGCTTTATGCCGATCTGTGAAATTATGCTTATTCTTGGTACTTTGTTGGTTACAATTGCATTGCCCTTCTCCACACATCTAACATATTAAATGATACCATCACATTGACCACAATTATTTTACATTGTGTATAGGAACATGTTTACATACAAATTAATTTCTTAAATCCTACATTCGTTCCTTTTTCATTCAATATAAAGCAAATTGCCTGTTTTCTCCCTTTCTTTCAGATGTCCTTGCTTTTTGTCTCTGCTCAAGAATATTCATGCCACAGAGAATACATCTAAAACGATAAAGGTTCCCCCGCACATGCGTGCTAGTCGTTTCTGGCTCTAAGGTATGGTGCTCATCTCCGTTTCTAAACCAAAGAGCCAGCGCTATCTGAAGATGTCTCTGTGGTCATGTGGCCGACATGGCTCAACTCTGAAGGCACACGGAAGGCTGTTACTTTCCCACCAAAGTGGCCCATATTTTTCTACTTGCATTTTTAACGTGCTTTCAAGCTGCTAGGTTGGCAGAAGCTGGGACAAGTAACGGGAGCTCACCCCGTTACCCGGCGCTAGGGATTCAAACCGCTGAACTGCTGACCTTCTGATCGACAAGCTCAGTATCTTAGCCACTGAGCCACAGCTACCTAGACATAATTTTCTGCTTCAAACCCTATTACTTCAGAGTCAATTTCAGGATTTCCCAGTCTGCAAACCTAACTTAAAATCACATGTAAAAATAATAATAATAATAATTACACTTGTTAAAATGGTTCATCCCTCAACAGATATAATTTCCCGCTTTTAGTTTTCCTCCAGAACATTCATGACTTTTCCTTCATAAAATACTTTCTGGAGGAAAACATATCCTATGAAAGGCACCAAATCCACATATCATACATAGTAATCAAATCTCAGGTTATATTATTTAGTTGAATTTTTAAAAAAATATTCCATTACTGTAGGAGGAACCAGACAATATTACCTTTTGTCACCTATGCTATCTCTACCATTTTCAAAGTGCAGCTGTCCATCTGTCAGCTCGAGAGAATCAAAAGCACTCTCAGAGAATCAAAAACTCACATTCCCAAACATGCTTCAATATTAAATTATCCTGCAAGTTTCTTTTTAGATAACTTCTGTGCCTGACTAAGAAGTATTACAAAAGCATGAGCAAGCACAATGGAAATGAATCGGCAATTATCAGTTGTGTTTACATGCTTTGAATGACTATTACATCAATAACAGGGACAGAGTTCATTTTCCACAGAGGCACATTTCTGTACACCCGTAACTATTCTGAAAATATTTTCAATCCCATCAGAGTTCATTCAGAATGTCTTTGTTTTTTTTTCTTTTACATCTCTTGATCTTCTGGTCTCCCTTTTTTACTTGGTATCAGGAGCAATTCTGCTTTATTTAAACTTCATGCAAGTCCATTCAGAAGTTTGTTGCGAATACGGATTAAGTTGTATTTAACAAACCTTAAGCTCTTTTTTAAGCTATGATTTCCCAGTTGCAATATATGGCTGTGAAAGCTGGACCATAAGAAAGGCTGAGTGCCAAAGAATTGAGGCATTTGAAGTATGGTGCTGGAGAAGACTCCTGCGAGTCCCTTGGACAGCAAGGCGATCAAAGCGGTCAGTCCTAGAGGAGATCAACCCTGACTGCTCTTTAGAAGGCCAGATCCTGAAGAGGAAACTCAAATACTTTGGCCACCTAATGAGAAGGAAGGACTCACTGGAGAAGAGCCTCATGCTGAGAACGATTGAGGGCAAAAGAAGAGGGGAACGACAGAGAAGGAGGTGGCTGGATGGAGTCACCGAAGCAGTCAGTGTGAGCTTAGATGGACTCCAGAGGATGGTAGAGGACCTGGAGGAACGTTGTCCATGGGGTTGCGATGGGTTGGACATGACTTCGCAACTAACAACAACAAGCTCTTTTAAGTTTCCTTGTATGACTGTTAAACTGATCCATAGGGTACTTGCCATGTGTGCCTCAGTTTTAACTGAACCAAACATAGTAATATAGACAGTCCCCAGATTAAGAACAAGTCCCATTCCTAAATATGTCTTTAACTTGAATTTATATGTAAGTCAGGACTTGTACAGACTGCCTATTACTAAAAATGGGTGACATCTTTGTTCTTTCTCAATCTAACAAACTGCTGAAGCCATGTAGTGCTTTCGGAATTAGATATATATTAAAAACACAGAGTTTCAGCAATTCAGAATAACAGAATTGGGAGGGACCTTGGTGGTCTTCTAGTCCAACACCCCCACCCCCCACCCGACCAAGCAGGAAACCCTGTACCATTTCAGACAATGGTTGTCCAATCTTTTCTTTAAAACCTCCACTGCTGGAGCACCCACAACTTCTGGAAGCAAGTCATTGCACTGATTAATTGTTCTAACTTTCAGGAAATTTTTCCTTAATTCTAGGTTGCTTCTGTTCTTGATTAATTTCCATCCATTGTTTCTTGTCCTACCTTCAGGTGCTTTGGAAAATAGGTTGACTCCTCTCTTCTAGTCTAATGAAAAGGAAGACTAGGGGTGATATGATAGTGGTGTTCCAATATCTCAGGGGTTGTGGCAACCCCTGAGATATTGGAACACCACTATCATATCACCCCTAGTCCTTCTTTTCATTAGACTAGACATACCCAATTCCTGCAACCGTTCTTTATATGTTTTATCCTTCAATCCTTTAATCATCTTTGTTGTTCTTCTCTGTACTTTTTTTCCCAAAATCTCAACGTCTTTTTTATATCATGGCTACCATAAATTTCTGAAAGCATTGCATGGTTTCAGTGATTCATGGGCTTAAGAAAAAGAGAACACTATTTGGCATTTTTAGTAATACACAACCTAGCGGTATTCATTTCCGGGCATCAATATTTTTTTTTGATAATTAAATGCTTAATCCTGCGTACATTCGCTTATTTTTTCATGGCTTCTATTTGTATAGTTTGCTCAACTCAATCTGATTTTTCCATGCTAATTGTTTTACAAAAGCTCAAAAATTCTTGGAGGCCTGGTTTACATATGGCTCATATTTGATGGCATTCTGGTTGCCTAAAATATCCACAGGCCTTAAAAAACTTAAGGAGGTGTCCATTCTGTGACTGAAACCCCACTTTTTAAATTTGTGTCACAAGGTGAAGGACACCATCTTGACTTTTTTGACCCCCTTCTGCCAACAACTTTGCTGCCTGCACTGAATATTGCAAACTGTTAAACTAAAGACATCCTGGCACTCCACTGGAAGCATTTATATTCTAGAAGTACTCTCTTTTCGTCTTCTCAATATATTTCTTAACTTTCTCCAATTGTCAGGACCACAGCTAGATGTGGGGATCAGTTTATAGTTCTCATCACATCTCAGTGTATCCCCCTCTGGTAGTTCAGTATTTGCTGTCTTTAAAAAAATGGCTACTTGGAATTACTTGTTAATCCTAATCCAAATTGGGACTATGCTAACAGTACTGCTATTGCAACAGTTTAACAACACGGAATAGATTCCATATTTAGTAAACCTACTTAGGCAAGTAAATCCATTTTATTAATTACATGTTTAAGATATTGATTATTAATTACACATTTAAGATTATTATTAATTACAATATAATACAATACAATAACAGAGTTGGAAGGGACCTTGGAGGTCTTCTAGTCCAACCCCCTGGCTAGGCAGGAAACCCTAAACTTTTTCAGACAAATGGCTATCCAACATCTTCTTAAAGACTTCTAGTGTTGGGGCATTCACAACTTGTGGAGGCAAGCTGTTCCACTGATTCATTGTTCTAACTGCCAGGAAATTTCTCCTCAGTTCTAAGTTGCTTCTCTCCTTAATTAGTTTCCACCCATTGCTTCTTGTTCTGCCCTCAGGTGCTTTGGAGAATAGCTTGACTCCCTCTTCTTTGTGGCAACCCCTGAGATATTGAAACACTGCTATCATGTCTCCCCTGGTCCTTCTTTCTATTAAACTAGACATACCCAGTTCCTGCAACCGTTCTTCATATGTTTTAGTCTCCAGTCCCCTAATCATCTTTGTTGCTCTTCTCTGCACTCTTTCCAGAGTCTCCACATCTTTTCTACATCGTGGTGAACAAAACTGAATGCAGAATTCCAAGTGTGGCCTTACCAAGGCATTATAAAGTGGTGTTAACACTTCACGTAATCTTGATTCTGTCCCTCTGTTTATGTAGCCTAGAACTGAGTTGGCTTTTTTGGCAGCTGCTGCACACGGCTGGCTCCTATTTAAATGGTTGTCCACTAGGATGCCAAGATCCCTCTCACAGTTACTACACATTTAACATATTAAGATATTAAAATAGCTTAATGAATTTAGCATGCTTTCCCAAGGCTATCGTTACGCAAAAGGCCATAATCATAGCAGAAGATATAATTACCAAAGAGGATGGCTCCCTATGGTCTGAAGGTCAGTGTTGCATCTTCAGGTAGAAGAGGAGAAGCTTAGTCCAGGAAGTTAGTCCCAGGTGGTGCTCTCATGAAAGAAAAAGCAATGTATCCTTGGAGGAAGAACTTCTTGAAAGGTCTCCACAGTTGCAGCTCCTCTCATTTAAACCTTTTCTCTCGGTTCTTCCAAATCTCGGTCTTAGTCAGCATTTGAGCAGAAAGCAGAAATGCTTTTATAGGGCAATGTCTCTGGTTCCCATTTTATTTCAATGTTGCAGCTCCCTTCCCATGCCTAAGAGCCGAGGTGGTGCAGTGGTTAGGGTGCAGTACTGCAGGCCACTTCAGCTGACTGTTATCTGCAGTTCAGCGGTTCTAATCTCACCGGCTCAAGGTTGACTCAGCCTTCCATCCTTCCGAGGTGGGTGAAATGAGGACCCAGACTGTGGGGGCGATATGCTGACTCTGTAAACCGCTTAGAGAGGGCTGAAAGCCCTATGAAGCGGTATATAAGTCTAACTGCTATTGCTATTGCTATTGCTAACTGCTTTCTTTTCTAATTTGATCACGTGCAATGCCGGGTCTACGTTTTGACACTGGATCACTTGACATTCGTTAATGCCAGATTCTCGGATCAAATGAACCCAGGTCAGAATCCACTATAACTCATTCACACGAGTGCTCCTTCCACATGCAAGGGGAAGTATGTCTCATGGGCTTATAATTGTGGCTTTCCCCCTAGTGATCCAGGGCCCCGGGTGCAACGGGGATGAGAAGATGGGGAAGGATACAGTTGACTCCCAAACATTTTCACCGGGCTTGAGAAGTGGTTAGAGGGAGGCCAATAGTATTTGCTGTGTAATTAGACATTGCCTAGAAAGGCAGAGTTCAATGAATAAGAGCTGTGGTGGCGCAGTGGTTAGAATGAAGTATTGCAGGCTGATTCTGCCGGCTGCCAGCAGCTCGATTCTGAGGGGCACATGACATGGATTTTGTAACTTGCTAACTAACTTAGTTACTTTGCATTTTTAAATTGATGTACTTTCTCTCTCTTTTAAAATGATGTTCAGGTTTGTTAGCTTTTAACATGCCTAAACTGATAAACAGGATGGAGACTGGCTCCAGATAAGAAAAAGTTTGTTAGTACAAATTGAGGTCTGGTTTATCTCTTTTTGTGAACTCCAAAACAACCTTTTTCCTTACAATGTACACCCCTTCTGATGTCAGACCTCATTTTAACAATATTAAGGGATGCGATATTATGGGATGCAAATATGCAACACGTTTGACTACCTGCAACTGATTTCCTATGCAAAGGGGCGGTTACTTTTATCCTGTCCAATCAACTTTCCTCTTGCATTTTCTTGGTTGTGGTAACTATAAAAAGGAATGTAACACAGGGCTCAAGGTTCTCTCTTTCTCTTTCTCTTTCTCTCTCTCTCTCTCTCTCTCTCTCTCTCTCTCTCTCTCCCTCCCTCCCTCCCTCCCTCCCTCCCTCCCTCCCTCCCTCCCTCCCTCTCTCTCTCTCTCTCTCTTGTTTTTCATAGAGAGATCCCACTTTATCAGGGTACCCTAATAAACGGCTTTTAAATGATTTTCCAATTCTGTTGCTTATTGGGAAGGTAAAAACTATGGCAGAGCCTAGGGTCAGATTTGGCTATCAATTCTTATTAAGTATATCTCCTTTTGGAGACTAGAGTTGAGTAGCAGAAGGTAGCAAGGAATGTGTCGCTGAATAGTCACACTATCAATCACAGCCGCCAAAGTTAAAGCAAGGATAACTTTACTTGTTTTAACAAAAATAAAGTAGGATAAACAGTCTCCAAAACAAGCGATAAGTATATACACCGTCTATGATACAACACATTGGTTTACAGATGCTCAACTCACGATTCACCATGTAGACAGGTAACTAACATACAGAGTAGCCACCATCCAATATACAGTATTCAACTCCAATAACAAGCACGGAGAACATACAGGAACAACCAGGAATAAACAGTAGTAGTTCCTACTCCCTCTTATGGCTGATTAAAGCAACAGCATCAATCGTATCTCACTTGAGCATTTAAAGTGACAGATACATTTCAATCATGGCATGTATATATATATAATGGCTTTCTGTCGTGATGGTCTCTTGTGATGAGCCGATAGACAGAGAAAGGAAGCAGTGTGCTTCCTCCCATGTTTGGGCATACCAGGGGTTGTGACACAATACATACCTAATTCCCTGGCTTAGCTGATAAAGGAAGAGAGCCTGTGGCTTAGTGGCTAATATAACTGCCTGATATGTAATACAGCCCAGGTTCGATTCCCAGTAAGGGTATGACTAGCTGATGAGAGCTAAATAGCTTGAAATAGATCTATACTAGTCTCCCTTTATTTATTTATCAGCAAAAATGCAATACATATACATATACATATACATATACATATACATATACATATACATATACATATACATATACATATACATATACATATACATATACATATACATATACATATACATATACATATACTCACTGAGTAACTTTGTGCCAGTTATTCACTCTCACTGCAACTGACCTCACACAGGAATTTTTTTTTACAAAAAGAGAGGAAGGAGCATTATCTATTTACTAAATAAATTTATATGGCTGCACAACTCACACATGAGTCTTACAACTGTAGGAACTGCTAGAAAACTGAAATATTTTGGGAAATATTAAGAAGGCGGAATATTATATTTCCCTGGATGTGAAAAGGGAGAAGTATGTTTTCAAAGACAAAGTAACCACCTGCAGCTTCCTGCCTACTCCCCTTTGTCAATGAGCCATGAAAGCCTGAGATAGTCTACTTTACATAATAAAGGTAGGATTAGCCTTCCACAGAAACTCACCACATGGCATCTGAAAACTCAAACTTGGACTCAAAACATAGCCTATAGAGTTGCGCTTGCATGGCCCCATGGGAGTCTGACAACCAATCAGAATACATTTTCTTACACAGGAACAGGAAACAGAGAGGTGGGCCCGAACAGAGAGTATAAAGCCAGGAATTTTGGGGCTTTCTCTTTTTCTTCTTCATCCAACATCTGGAAGCATGTGATCCCACTTTCCTGTTCAGGAGCTCAAGCCATGTGATCCTGTCCACCATTAAACCGTCTTTCCAAGCAGCCTCCATGTCTCCAGTGTCTTTCCCCCCACTTGGAACTGAACCCAGAAGGACATTTCTTCCAACACAACTTTTAACATTTCACAATGTAAAACAACCATAAACATCCCACCCATGGCAACTCTGCTATTCTCTGCTATTCCCTCCTCAAGGAAAGGCAGGATATGAATCGAATATACATTCAATGTTACCTTGTCTAGCACAAGACATCCCCTGATTTCTTTTGCAAGGGCCCGTCAAAGCTTTGAGATGAGTGGTGATGACAGATAAACTGCAACCTTTACTAGAATCCTCGGCTACCATTCTGATCTCACGGTGGAGATGATCTCTGGGTGTTGCCTGCCTTAAGATCTGTGAAAGCCTCTGGGGAGGCTCTAAAAAGAACAGAAGGGAGGATCAAATGTCAACAACCAAGAGCTGAGAGGATAGTCAGTTGGCAGCTTATTGATAAACAACAACTTAGCCCAGGAAAAAAACAGAATAACAGAGTTGGAAGGGACCTTAGAAGTTTTCTAGCCCAACCAGCTGCTCAAGCAGGAAACCCTACACTATTTCAAACATATGGCTATCCAATCTCTCCTTGAAAACCTCCAGCAATGGAGCATCCACACCAGTGGTGGGTTTCAAATTTTTTTAGAACCTCTTCTGTAGGTGTGGCCTGCTTTGTGGGAGTGGCTTGTCAGCCATGTGACTGGGTGGGAGTGGTTTGTCAGCCATGTGACTGGGTAGGAGTGGCTTGTCAGCCATGTGACCGGGTGGGTGTGGTCAATTTGTAAAATGTGGTGAAACTCACTTAACAACGCTCTTGCTTAGCAACCAAAATGTTGACTCAGAAACTCTGGCATTTGAAGCACGCATGTCTTACAGTTGTCAAGTTACAAGACCTTTGCACCCCAACCCTTTAGAAAAAAAAAACCTCAGGGGTGTTCAAACTTGACAGTTTTAAGACTTGTGGACTTCAACTCCCAGAATTCCTCCTTCAGTCATGTTGGCTCAGGAACTCTGGCATTGAAGTGTGCAAGTCTTAAAGCTGTCAAGTTACAAGACCTTTGCACCCCTAACCCTTTAGAAAAAAACCCCAGGGGTGTTCAAACTTGACACCTTTAAGGCTTGTGGACTTCAACTCCCAGAATTCCTCCTCTCGCTCTTCATCTTGATGATGTGGGGACGGGCGGGAGGAGGGAGCTGGAACTGGTTCTAAACGGCACTGCAGATTTGTGGAACCTCTTCTATAGAAGAGGTTAGAACTGGCAGGAACCCACCCCTGATCCACACCTTCTGGAGGCAAACTGTTCCACTGCTTAACTGTTCTCACTGGCAGGCAATTTCTCCTTATTTCTAGGTTGGATCTCTCTTTGATCAGTTACCATCCATTGCTTCTTGTCAGAGGTGGGTTCCTACCAGTTCGGACCAGTTCGGCCAAGTCGGTAGTAACTTGGCTTGCCACGCCCCCCGAACCCATTCTATCATCGGCGGCGCCATCTTGATTTTCGGCTCTGTGTATGCGCAGAACAATCTTCATTGCAAAAATGTACTCCCCCCCCCCTTTTAATGTTGTGTGCATGCCCAGACTTTTTTAGGTGCAAATGCACATGCGTGCAGAGCAAAAAAATTTGCGCACCGAACTGGCAGTAATGCCGGAAGCTACCCAGCCCTGCTTCTTGTCCTACAACAGCAACAACAACAAAAACCTGGGCCGATGTGTTTTAAATGCATTCAAAATGGCGGGCGGTAAGTACGCATGTGCGTGCTGCGTGCATTCATGTGGTGGATGCCTGCCCCCATTGCACCATACCGCTTACAATGGGATCTGGAACCCACCAGTGGCAACCATGAGCAAACCTGTAGTAAACCGGTTAGCAACCCACCACTGCAAGATGCCATCTTTTTCCCCAGACTAGCATTCATTTCTTTAAATAAAATAAATAAAATCAACATCAACATCTTTGATTTTTTTCTCCTGCCTTTATTATTTCATAAATAACTCAAGGCAGCAGATATGCTTAATACTCTGTCCTCCTCTTATTTACTCCATCACAACAACAACCCTGTGAGGTGGGCTGAGCCAGTGGCCCAAAGTCTCTCATCTGGTTTTCATGGCTGGGATTAGAACTCACAGTATCCTGGTTGTTAGGCCAGCACCTTAACCACTACACCAAACTGACTGATAGGTTGAGCTGCGGATTATTTCTATAAACAATCAATCAATGGAGTTCTAATCCCACCTTGCTATCAAAGGGCTGTTGTGCTAGGCAAAATACCACCTCTCACATTTTGTTGGAGGAAAAAGCAGTCTGCGGTGGCAAAGAACCAGAAGGAATACAAATAGCACATTTTCTAAGTAGCAAATGTTATTAAAAGGGAAAAAAATAGTTGTCATTTTTTTTGTCAAATCCCGCAAAAGCAACACCATACACCTCTCTTAACACAAAAGAATAGGGCAAATTCTCCATTAGAGAAGCATTTCTTTGCAAAGGTCAGTGGTAGCCCCTGGTGGCCTACAGTAGTACTGCACGTGATCCTAGCCTAGCTACTGGTGTGACAGATTTGGGCAGGATTCTTATAGATCCATAATTGCAAGAGAAATAGGCATCTGTGAAATGTTTTTAGATATTCATATGGTACTGGTTTTAGACCTTGTTGCTTCGAATGGATTGACGTTATTTTTATTTCTCTAAGTAGGCAATGTTTAACATTTGTATTCTGTATGTAGGTGACATATTGAGAGCTATTAGCACAGTGTTTTTCAGCCTTAGCAAATTTAAGATGTGTGGACTTCAAATCCCAGAATTCTCAGATAACCACAACTGGAACTAACCAAATCCCTAAGGCAGGGGTGTCAAGGCCCTGGGGCCAGATCTGGCCCATGGGGTGCTTTGATCTAGCCCATGGGGCTGGTCCGGAAATAGCAAAAGACTGGCCTGCGGTGCCTCTGCCAGCAAAAACGAAGCTCAGGGAGGCCGCGACCTCCGCTTTTGCTGGCAGACGGCTGTAGATGGCCGTCACAGCTGAAAATGGAGCTCGGGACTCCATTTTCTCTGGCGCTTGGGGCCCACAGGCACCCCCCCCCAACATGAGTGCTGTTGAGCTGGCCACGCCCACCATGGCCACGCCCACCCTGGCCCACCAAGGTCAAACACAACCCTGATGCATCCCTCAATGAAATCAAGTTTGACATCCCTCCCCTAAGGAATTTTTTCCTAGAATCCAGATGTAATCGAGAGCACCATCTGCAGGGAACAAAGAGTAAATACAAGAGCTTTGCTCTACATTGAAATGACTACAGGTAGCCCACGACTTACAAGCTTTTCTTTAGGGACCATTTGAAATTATAATGGCCCTGGGACAAGGGATTTATGACCGTTTTTCACACTTAACAGCCATTGCCATATCCCTATGGTCATGAGATCGAAATTCCGCCATTTGGCAACTGGCTCATATTTATGACCGCTGCAGTGTCCCGGGGTCACGTGATTTCCTTCTGTGACCCTCTGATAGAGAGAGTCCTTGGGGAAGACAGGTTCACTTAACAACCTTGTTAGTGTAGGAAGTTAGCACCCAGCCCTCTCGTAGAAAAATGAAATATCCTCGGAAATATTGAAAAGGCAGAATATTATATTTCCCTGGATCAGAAATGGAGAAACGTATTTTTAGGCAGGAAGCAGACTCACACTTCATAGCCCTCACCTTTGTCAATGGGCCATTGAAAAAGCCTGAGCCAGTCTATTCTACATAACAAAGATCTCCCCCCCAGGCTGATAGGATTAAGGCATGATAGTATTAGCCCTTTTTCCCCATCTCACCACAGGGCACCTGGGAAGAAGCAATGCTCAACCAAACCTGGACTCAAAACACAGCCTAGAGAGTTGCCCCTGCATAGCCCCATGCGGGTCTGACAACCAATCAGAATACAATACCAGCCCTATCCCTAACCCTAACTCTAAACCCTTTACCTAAACAGTTATTGTTATTCTGCCTAATGCCGAGGTATTATATAAAATGCCTAGGGAAAGTGTTGTGGCCCAGCAGGAGCCGTTGGAGCTGCCCCCAGACTCCGACAGCGAGGGGTCTTATGAGTCGGCCCTGGAGGATGCGGAGGACCCTGGACAGGGTTCCGACTCTGAGCAGGGCGCAGAGAGACTGGTTGGTCACCAGGTGGCGCCTGAGCCTTGGATCAGTGGGGAGGAGACAAGAGAGAATGATCCAGATACCACCTGTGAGTTGTTCCGGGATGCACGCCGTCGAAGGGCTACTTGGCGTCAAGAACAACTACGTAACTACAGGAGGTAATTACGCTCAGCTGTTGCTCATTAAGATCCCCTCCTGATTATAAAAGAGACTGCTTGTGCCACGCCCTTCTTGCAGAAGTCTAAGGACTAACGAGAATACATACTGAAGTAATCAATACATTTCATGGTTTGCCTAAAAACATAACACATTCTATAGATTTCCTAGGCATTGTATATAATGCCCGCTTTTGACACATTGCCAATAACATATATATGTTATTTGGGTAGATTCTATGCATCCCTTCCTGCAATTGCTAGTAGAAGATTTCTGGTAGTAGATTTAAATCTCATAGAATAAGTTCTGGCTAATTTCAGCTCAACAGCCCCAATGATTATATAATGCTTGCCCCCTGGTGGCCAGCATAGGTCAAAACATCAGGGAACGACCTCGCGGCAGCTGCATGCAGCCCTCAAGAGAGATGACACTTTGAACAACCAACTCAAGAGAGGCAATTCAGTGATGTTTCGAAGTGCCCCTCAAAGTGTAAGAACGTTATTACCAAGAGGTCTTGGGTGAGATTGGTTATTCAGGCCCAGAGCTTCCTTTAACTACAGTTTATCAGAATTAAAAAAAAAAACCATTCTGTTTAAAGGCTGTACATATCACTGCCTGGGGGGATTCTGGGAGTTGAAGTCCATATATGTTAAGATGGATGTTGTTTAGAAATGTGGGAAGTTATCATCCAGCCCTCTCCCAGAAAAACGAAATATCCTAGGAAATATTGAAAAGGCAGAATATTTCTCTGGATGTGAAAAGAAACATGTTTTAAAAGACAGAATAGTTGCCTATAGCTTTCTGCCCATCCCCAGCTAATGGGCCATTAAGATGGCCAGGCCAGCCCACTTTACATAATAAAGACTTCTCCTCACTGCAGCTGTAGCGGAAAGGGATATTACTCAACTGACCACAAGGCAACTGAGAACTCATCACAGCCTAGAGAGTAGCCCCCTGCATGGCACCATGGGTGTCTGACAACCAGTCAAAATACATTTCTTACACAGGAACAGGAAACAGAGAAGTGGGACTAAACAGGGTATAAAAAGCCTAGCAAGCCCCTTCCTCAGCCCTTCTCTCTTCTTCTCCATCAACATTGAAACATGTGATCACCTTTTCTGTACAGGCCATGTGGCCCTGTCCAACAATAAACCATCTTTCCAAGCAGCCTCCATGTCTCCAGTGTCTTCTTCCCCACTTGGAGCTGAACCCAGAAGGACATTTCTTTCAACAGAAACACCTGTCTAGAAAGCAGAGAGTAAAAGTGGCGGCTCGCAGGCTGGATGCGTCATGTGCAGGCCATGCCCCCCCCCCAATCCGCGAAGGGAAAAAAACGTTGCTATTCCTCACATGATGGCAATGTGACACCACCAGTTTGACACCCGTGATCTAGATTGACAGCACAGGACTGAAAGGGTAAGGAGCCATCCAGGAGAAACGCAGGCTCTCTGTGTAGAAGGTGCCAATAAGATGCCAGCCAGAGATACTTTTTTCCCCCTGTGTTCACACCTCAGGCTGTGTGGACACTTGACTCATCTCAGTCAGTGACCTTGGTTGTTTAGCTCTAAGTGAATGTGTGGGTTGCTTGTTTTGATTCTAAGATGGAAACTTATCCTGCTGTTCTTGTTTTGTTTTTGTTTTTTAACTTTTGGAGGGGATTTTTAAACTTTTGCAGTTCAGTAATCCTATGAGCAACGTGCCAGCTGCCTCAACGGAATATTTTGGCCTCGGGGAAACACTCTATGTTTGGCATGAAGTTTGAAAGGGGGTAGGATCAGCAGGAAAAGCTCTGATTGGAGAAGACGCACACACCTCCTCGGGATAACTGAATGCTGTTGACAGTAAGGCAATCTCTTCTGTTGCCAGTTTTGTGACTGGCCTGGGTGAGTCTATTCTGGCTCTTTCCCAGTTGGGTTGTTGTACGACCAACATAGACCCCCCCCCCAAAAAAAATATTTGGAAAAGATTGAAAAATATTGGCCACTCCTAGAATTTGGAACACAAATTATAAACTAACACGATCAGCAGCACTTAAAGAAAATATATACAAAATGTTTTATCGTTGGCATTTATCACCAACAAGATTGGCTAAAATGTACCCAAACATGAAGCCGACCTGCTGGAAGTGTAAAAAAGTACAAGGGACTTTTTATCACATATGGTGGACCTGCCCGGAAACACAAAAATATTGGACAAAAATTTGGAAATGGGTGCAAGAAATTACAGAACAGATAAAATACAAACCCGAAATCTTTCTGCTGGGAATAATCAAAGTACATATTAACACATCTGCTAACTACAGCTAGAATAGCATTTGCCCAATGCTGGAAACAAAATAATACCCCTCGGACGAATTAGTGATAAAAAATTTTTGGGGGGGATTGTGCAGAGATGGACAAATTAACACTGAAATTAAAAGATAAAGAAGAGCCGGAATATTATGAAATTTGGAACAATTGGTACAAACGGCTGCAAAACAAGAATAAAATTAATTAAGCCAAAAAAACAATATATATAAATATATATAGAACTGTGTATAAAGGTGTGTAAATATAGAAGCGAAATATTATATACATGTACAGGTATGATGACATAACAATGTTGATATAATGACTGTAAGGCATTGTAGAAAAGAAAAAAATAATAAAAAAATCTGCTAAAAAAAGAAAAAGAAAAATATTGGCCACTCCTCAGAAAGAGGGAACCATAGCATCTGTTTCAACTTCTTAATAAATGAAGTGATTGTGATTTTTTTAACCAGACTTGCATTACCAAGCCACACAATTGGAAAATTGGAAGAAGGCATTACAAATGTGTCCTCAAGGAATGAATCCAGTAGCACCCCGTCACTTAAGCAGAGGGCTATTGAAGAAGGAATTTTCTATTCTTCAATCGCCCAGCTCTCTTATCGAATTTTACCGAGAATCCAAGTAGTTGGTAATTAATCTCATCCTGCCTTTGAATTTCTGGAGCCTGCTTATCAGGAAGCATTGGCTGAAATTGGTGCATGACTGTTTCTGATGCATGTTTAGCAACCAAATCAGAAATGTTATTGTAGGGAGAACATTCTGTCTAGAAAGTCCTGAGAGAAACAAACCACATGTTATTAAACATCTTAACTTTTTAACAATAGGAAGAATGTGTTTGTTTGTTTGTTTGCTTATAAAACTTCTTAAATGCCCATCTCCCTTAGAGGGACTCTGACAAGTGTACACATTAAAACCAAGATGATTAGGGGACTGAAGGCTAAAACATATGAAGAACAGTTGCAAGAACTGGGCATGGTTAGTCTAGTGAAGAGAAGGACCAGGGGAGACATGACAGCAGTCTTCCAATATTTGAGGGACTGCCACAGAGAGGAAGGGGTCAAGCTATTTTCCAAAGCACCTGAAGGTCAGACAAGGAATAATGGATGGAAACTGACCAAGGAGAGATTCAACCTAGAAACAAGGAGGAACTTTCTGACAGTGAGAACAATCAACCAATGGAACAGAAGTTGCCTTCGGAAGTTGTGAGAGCTTCATCACTTGAGACTTTCAAGAAGAGATTGGACTGCCATTTGTCAGAATGGCTTGAGCGGGTGTGTGTGTGTGGACTAGATGACCTATAAGATACCTTCCAACTCTAACAGATTCTAAAAGCTAAATAATTATAATTGTGTGTGTGTGTTTTGTGTGTTGCATTTTTGCTGATAAATAAATGAAAGGGGACTATTTCAAGCTATTTAGCTCTCATCCGCCCGCCATACCCTTACTGGGATTCGAACCAGGGTATGGCTAACAAGAGCTAAATAACTTGAAATACATCTATATTAGTCCCCCTTCATTTATTTATCAGCAAAAATGCAACACAAAAATGGTTTTTCTGCCTGGGTGTGTGTGTGTGTGTGTGTGTGTAAGTAATTTAGTGTCACAACCCCTGGTATGCCCAAATGTGGGAGGAAGCTAACTGCTTCCATTATCTGTCAATCGGCTCGTCACAAGAGTCCATCACGACAGAAACCCAATATTTTTCTGTTGTCTTTGTTACATTTGTGTTGTATTTGTGCTGATAAATAAATAAAGGGAGACTAGAATAGATCTATTTCAAGCCATTTAGCTCTCATCAGCTAGCCATACCCTTATTGGGATTCGAACCTGTGCTGTATTATAACACATCTGCCTAAAATACAACACACACACACACACACACACACACAAAAAGCTTTTCCCCCAGTTCCAATCAATGGATGAAACAATGCTTCATCTTTCCTGGCAAAGCTGAGCATTCCTTCACCATACACTATTGTGTATACATTTGGAGTGTGTAACAAGATGGGAAGGTGGTTCTCCATATGTGTCAGTCAGTGCTGGCCGGCATTTTAAAAACGATTTGAGTTTTATATCTGGGTCAGTCAGAGCACCTGTCACTAAAGAGGGCGTATCTTCGCTATGAATCTAAGAACCTGAATTTAGCCGTTCAGATTAGCCTATTTAGTTTCTCTCTCCAAATTTGGGTTAAAGCGACATGCTATTTCAATGACTAATTCATGTGACAGGCCCCTTCCGACGGCTGGCTAGGGAAAGCCCTGGCAAAAGTTTACAAATAAGAACCTTGTCTTAACATGGTTGGTTGCTCTCAACGTTTGCCATGGAGAGGATCCAATTTTGCATTGCCTGAGCTATTTGACGTAATGTGTGCCATTCCTATCTCGTGCCAACCTCTTCCACCTCATTAATTCCCTCGTCCAAATTTCTGCAGCTACTGTTTGCTATTTCTCCATCGTCTATATTGCAAGCAAACATGTAGTCGGAGTGCCTTTGTCATTCAACATAAGGCTTACATTTTCTGCGTTAAAAATAGTGACATGAAATAGATCTGTCTGGAGAGGGGGTTATAATAGCATGCTGTCACTGAGCTTCCCTTTCAAGGATGTCTTCTACTGCAGGGGTCTCCAACCTTGGCAGCTTTTAAGACTTGTGGACTTCACCTTCCAGAGTCCCTCAGCCAGCTTTGCTGGGAGTTGAAGTCCACAGGTTTTAAAGTTGCCAAGGTTGGAGACCCCTGCTCTAGTACAAGAAAGATGGTCAGTGTCTCATTTGTGGATGGTTTCATTTGGATTCCTCCTTCCAAATCTTTGATTTTACGAATGGAATACAAGAACTTAGTTCTACACCATAATGTAATTTGTTTTGCTTGCCTTTGGTGTGTTGTGTGAACTATTGCGGTTTGTCAATTAGGGTAATAAAGTAGCATGTGAGCATTCCAAAGGCGGACCCACTATAATAAGTCATATTATTTGGCTACCATACCCAGCATTCTCTATTCAGACTGGGAATAACAAACCACTGAGATCTTTTTAACTGGAGATCCAATTAACCTCTATATAGGAGGCACACATTTTCCATCAAATTACATCCTTCCCCCTTGACAAAGCAACTTGGAATTCCTGCCTTAAGTTCCCACCCAGCAGGGCAATAAATTTCAGATGTGCTGAGTGGCGCGGTGGTTAGAATGCAGTACTGCAGGCTACTTCTGCTGACTGACTGCAATTTGGCAATTCAAAACTCACCAGGCTCAAGGTTGACTTCCATCCTTCCAAGGTGGGTAAAATGAGGACCCAAATTGTTGGGGGAAATATACGGACTCTGTAAACTGCTTAGAGAGGGCTATAAAGCAGTTTATATGTGCTATTGCAGGCTAACTCGTCATTCCACTGTTTGATTCTCAATGCTCAAGGTTGACTCAGCCTTCCAAGGGCCCAAATTGTTGGGGGCAATATGCTGACTCTGTAAACTGCTTAGAGAGGCCTGTAAAACACTGTGAAGCGGTACATAAGTCTAAGTGCTATTGCTAAATACTATAGCATAAATGTGACTACTAGTGATTGACTATTTCCAGGCAAGGTTTCTATTGCACCATTATTCTGTATACACACACACACACACACACATTAGATTTATGGATTTCCTGATTGAGATTCCCTTTATTTCTAGATTTATAAGTGCCAAAGGAGATGATCTATATGTCCTTGTGTTTATTGTTGTAATTAAAAAAAACCACCAGCAATGTCAGCTGAAGGAATGGATATCTAGGATAGGATAACTAAGATTAGAAGGAAGGAGGTGTTTAACACCTTTCTATTGTGCTCAGGAGGAAAATTCCATTTTTTCTGAAAATGACATGTGCTTTGTGGGGACAGGGCCATAATGAAGGAAAAACATATTTGCTTTCCTTGCCTTTGGTAATTATTGGCTTCCTTTTCTTTTATCAGCTGCTGCTATTGAGCGGTGTGGTTTTCTAAAAGAAAGAAGCTGAATCATGGCCTTCTCCTTTACCTGGAAGTCTGTTTTATTTGCACATTATATTTATATTATACCATGGTGATCATTCTGATTGCGTGCCTGTTTG